>NW_020955973.1:179786-202472 GCF_003031625.1 Empidonax traillii | reverse complement strand
AAAAAACAAAACAACTCTGCAAGAGATTTTCTGCTCTGCTCTAAACCTCTAGCGCTGTGTGAACGAGAGAGGCACGTTCATACCAGCAGAGACAATTTTGACAGTTCCTGATGGATTGGTGTGATTTGGCACTTCTTTCACTTCTTTCTGGTGTGTTTTTTTTTTTTTTCTTCCCTGCAGATGAAAACTCACTGTTAAAATTGGAATTTGCTGTGTTAGAAATCATTCCAATGCACGGCCTTAGCCCCTGCTTTTGAATTTCTCACGTGAACACCGAGAGGAGGAGGCTGGTGGTGACTGATTTTGGGCAGGGCTTGCCTTCATCCTGGGTCCTGCAGAAGGGGTCAATCCCTCCTGTTCTGTAGGTTCCTATTCCTCCCTCTCCCCTCCAGTAGTGACCACAGATGCCTTCAGGCTGATTTAAGTTCTGTCAGGCCTTGTGTGGACCATACAGATAAATGTTACCCCTATAAAACTCTCAGGATGCAAAGAGCAGTGTGCCTTCCTCCTTCAGCTACTCAAACTCTGCTTGCTGTAGGCTGCAACTCCTCCTCTGGGTTTCTTCCCCATCTTCTTGAAAAGGGAGAGCTCCTAGAGCTTATAGGATTGTTTCCAGGATGCAGGACATTGTAGGATCATTTCCAGGCCACTTCAGAGCAGGGGCTTCGAGTGAGTTTGTTTGGCATCAGCACCAGGCTGGGATCTGCGTGCAGGGCTGGTCCTCCCTCATCTTCACTTGAGACAGTCCTGCTACAACCTGACCCTCAAATGCTGCTTGTGCAAATCGTCCTTTGCATAACTGATGGCTGTTTGTTGATGGTAATCTCACCAAAATAAGTCATTTAGCTTATAAAAACCCCATTGTCTTGCCCTGACCTTGGCCTTATTCTTGCAGTCTGACTTAAAAGAAAAGGATGTTCTGTTGACAGAGTCCCTGAGTGACTGTTGTCTTGGCTCATGGTTTTCAAAGGGGCTAAAAAGTTTTCCCAGTGAACTGCCAGTGCTGTGCAAGCTGCTTTTGCTGTGTTTTTTTCACTCTGGATGTCCCATTTTTAACCATGTGATCGTGTATCCATGTTTCTTACACTGCTGTTAACTGCACCACACCAGTGGTTGCCTCTCTCTTAGTCAAGAGTCTTCGTGCTGTGGTTGTGTCCCCGCTGATGGAGGCAGGTCCCACATCTTCAAGACAGGTAGTCACTTCCCTTCCATTTTAAACATCTAATTCTCCCTTCAACAAGGTTGGTCTTCACCCTTTCCCCTTTGCTCCCATCAAGTTAGTGTTAAACACCTTCCATGTCTTGTCCCTTTTGGTTTTAACATGCTCAGATTAACAATGACCATGTTCAGTGAGTAGGAAAGAATATATATATTCCACTTGACTTTGCTAGTGCTGTTCAGGTCAATGGGAAGAAATTTCTCTGGTGATGAAGGGAAAGGCCATTTAAAAATAAAGCTGTGACAGCCTGTGCTGATGGCACATGAACTGAAAGGATGAGTTCATTTGGGGAATGTTACCTCCCCTCCTGAAATACTTCACTGCCTGTTTTTAGTCACAGCAGGTACGTGTTTGGCCCCAGCCCATCTCGAAGAACAGGGTGATGTTGGTGGCCAAGATGAAGAGCTGTGGAGAAGCTGATGGCTGGTCAGGCTCTAAGGCTCAGGAGAACCCAGTTTGCAGCTCTGCCACCAAACCCTGGCTGATACCTCAGTTTGGGGGAGACTTTCTTGTGGTTTGCAGGCAGTGGCCCCAGGCAGGGAGCATGTGGATTTGGGGAACATGAGGTTCCCACAGCTGATCCTGCTGTGTGGGCATCCAGGCCATGTCTGGGGCTGCAAAGAACACCTGTGATGGGGCACAGAGCTGAGCTGCTTTGCCCTGGTAAGGATGTAGCTTGTTCTTCTAGTATCATAAAGACAGGTGACACATGATCTCCTCCCAGACTTTGGGATCCCTTCCCCTCTGCTCACTGTAGACATTTCTCCTTCCTCTTCCCCTCCCCACCCTTACATTTTTATGGGGTAGGATGTTAAATTATGGAGTAGGAAATCATGAGGTGGGCTCTGCAAGGTGGATGGCTGCTGCAGCTCAGGGGCTTTGTGGCAGCTTGGAAAGGTCAAGAGGAAACCTCTCAGCTCTGTGTCTGGTTTGGTTGTCAATACCTGGGCTGACAGGGCTGCCCTGCAGCACAGGGGCCGCTGTGTCACTCCCAGGGTGATGCCCTGGCTGTGTGTGGGATCAGCATTGCTTTTCGACACGGCAGAGGCTGAAATCCTCCTTTAAGAGCTACAAAACCCAGCTCTTAAAGCCCACACAGGCACCCCAAATCCCTACAAGGCCCACAGAGCAAGGGACTAGAGGAACCTCCAACACAACTGACCTCAATACCAGTGCTCCAGTTTATCTCAGCCATTTCCCACAGCTCCACATCTGTTACTCTCACAGGGAGCAGAGATGTCCCAGTGCCTGGAGAATGCTCAGGATAACTGAGGCCACAAGAAGACACTTCAGCCTGGAAGCAGCTCAGGGGCCTGGAATGGTCACACAGTTCAATGGGACTTGCGCCTTAAGCACCTGAAAGTCTTCTCAAACAGAACCTGCTCATGAAGGATCTGCAATTTCTGTTGAAGTCCCTGAGTTTAGCCCTTAAACTTTTGGGTATCGGCCTGACGTGCCCACTCTGAGAACGCCTCGACAACATGTCACACACCAGCTTTACTGACTGCATTACAATGGCATTCAACGGGATTTAAATTAGCTCCAGCACTCTAATCGTGTTGCTTTTATAACAGCAGCGAGATAACTCCCAGGCGTCGGTTGTGTAGCCTCTGAGGGAAAGAGATTTCAGATGTGTTCAGCAGAAATGCACCGTGTGAGCCATGGTTATAATTTCATTAACAGGATGCTGCTCGGCTCCTACTGGGAGTCGGAGGAGATTAGCATTATAATGGGGGATCAGGCGCCTTTCCCTTCGTTCGCGCCACTCTCCAGCCTGCAGGAGGATGAGCTGTCGCAAGATGTGATCCTCAGACCTCTAGCCCAGTATTTGACCCGAACCTGAGGCTTCTCTGAACAGCCTGAGCTCCGCACAGCCCCTGCCTGGGGGAGGCAGTGCTGCCATCGGCTGGGGGGTGGGACATTTGCCGGTGTCCTTTGCAGCGGGACCCGCCGGGCTGTGGCATCCTGAGCTCAGGGGAGGACTGATCCCATCCTCGGGAACCTCCTCCGGTGATGGTCCAGGCAGCCGGAGCTCGTTTGGGTGGGACAGTGGGATGCTGCGCTGGCGGGGAGGAGCCCAGTACCAGTGTGATGTGCCTGCCACTTCACACTTTCTTGGCACTGTCCCATGGATTTTGCTCCACGATGCACGAGGCACAGTCCTTGCAGGACAAACCTTCCCCAGGCACTCAGACATGTTCCAGCTGGATTAGGGCAGCTTACAGCGCCAAGAAGCCTCCATTTATTGCCCAGGCACCTCCAGCCAGCCCTTCCCCAAGCGTGGGGACTGGCTGCAGTGTCCAGCTCTGGGGACAGGCAGATGGGTGGGTATCCACCCGTGGAAGCCCTGGATGCTTGGCCAAGGGAGACTCAAAAGTCCTGACATTCAACTCCCTGCCCGCTCTGCAGGCAGGGAAATGCAGCCCCAGCACGCCAGAGCTCTACAAGGCTGACATTTCCAAGAGCCCTGAACGCCCCTTGCTCAGATTATTGTGCTGTCCCCTGGCTGTGAACCCTGTGCCAAGCACTCACAGTGGGCATCCTGCGGGAAACCCAAACTTTGCATCAGTGCCACCGACCCTGCACGTGGGAAAGACGTTCAGAGCCCGTGCTCAGCAGCCACGTCCCAGCCCTGCCACCAGCCTGGGGATACTGGGAACAGCAGTGGGAAGAACAGGCATAGATGTGTCCTCAAACAGAACACACCCCATCAACAGCGATTTCCACGGGTGCATTTGACCTTTGTGCCACGGCAGTGACAGGCACCGACCATGCAGCCACAGGCAGGCAGCAGGTAGGAGCTTTCCAGGAGCTTTCAAGCAGTTCCTGAGCATTTTTAGAGGAGATCCCCAGTCCTGGTGCAGACTGTGCCCATGTCTGCACACACATAACCCCTGTGGGAGCAGCAGCACCCCCGGAGGGGACAGGAACACTCGAGAGTGACAGCAGGCCCAGGGCACGAAGCTCTCTGTGCCACTTTTCCTATTGCTTTTCTAAGTACTCCAAGTTTAAACGAAGTTTCTCTGGGATTTCTTCTGGAACTCCACTGTTTCTCCATTGCTGTGGCACCATCTCAAGTCCTTTCATGTGCAGAAGGCCCCGAGGCAGTTGGTTTAGCTGAGCAGATTTCTCACCTTATCACTTACTCCCATGGTTCATTTTCCTCAGCTCCTCTTCTGCATTTCAGCTCGAAACACGAGATTTAACTCAACCTGTCAGTGCCAGGATGAGACCCAGCAGGTTCACCCCAGCTGGGGACTCTCACTGAGGACTATTCCCCCAGGAAGGAGCCGGTCCAGCCCTGCACCAACAGGAAACCCACGGCTGAGATGTCCCCAGAGGCATTTTCTCTCTTCCAGCAGTGCTGGGCATTGTGTGGTGGTTGAATTCTCCCATGTAGGGAGAATATGTCCCAGGGAGGTTCAGGTTTTGGCCCTGTGTGAGCTGCTCGGCCACACTCATGAACAGGAGCCTCATATTTTTAAATAATGAAACTGTACATTTGTGGTAAAAAACTCCAAGTAGGTCAAAACCTTTTTTTTCTTTTTTTTTTTTTAATTAACAGATCAAAGCATGTTAAAAATCAGAAGGAAAAAAAAAATTGGTGCCCTTTAGCATCTACAGAAAGATGTCAGCAGTTTTGTTTTGAAGTGCAGTGTGGGTCTCCTAACGCTCTGCAGGTGTAAGACTCTTCTTTAGCCACAGCTGCTGGTCTGCATAGCTGGGAGCCATAGATTTGTAAGGCCTACCATGTCTGATTGCTTAATAGGTAGAAGCTGGGGGTGGGAGGCAGCTGGGGGAGGGCAATGAAGCCCAGCTGCTCGGGGGCAGAGGAAAAAGCCCCTGAGAATTCCCATTTAATGGCTGAGAGCAGGCTGGGTGCCTGATGCTCTCGCCTGGAGATGTGGGATGAGCGTGTCTGAGGAACATGGTACAGGTAAGAAAGACTAAACTTGCGTGTTGTGTAATTTTTTTCAGTTGTAATAAGTGTCAAGATGTGTTGGGAGAGGGGAGAAGTGATCTGGGAGTGCAGTTAGTAAGGGACCAGAAAGTGAAGTGGCTCTGCTTTCTCGGTGTGGATTTTTTCTTTTCTAGTTATGTGGAGTCATCCTTTATAGACAACTCTTGAAGGCAATGACTGGTGTTTAAAAAAAAACTAAACTTTTTTTGCAAAGGAAGTTCCTCAAGTATCTAACTCCCTCAGATAAGAGAAAGCCTTTAAACCAGCTTTTCAGCACTTCAGGCAGCGTGCTGGCTTTCAGTGCTGTTGTTTTGCTGTCACTTGGTTCTTTCTGGGGTTGATCACTGGCTGCTGTGGTGGTGACCCCCCTGAGAGCTGCTCCTTCCCTGGAACCCTCCAGAGCAGTGGAACCTCTTCCCCTGCAGGGGTTTGTGGTGCTTGAAGGGAGATGGATCTCGTTTGGGAACTGAGCAGAGTTGAGTGGGCTGAGGTTAGGGTGCCACAGCTCTGCTCGAGCTAAGGGGTGCTTGGGTGCTGAGAAAAGTTGCAAAAACCTCAATATTTTACCACAATCGCCTTATTCTGTTCTGATAAACAAGAAAAAAAAAATCCTACCAGGGCAGCTTTTGTGCAGCTGGGTGCCCGGGGCACTGCTGCTGTGGGGGTGTGACACGCTGCCACCCTGCCACCGCCCCGGAGCAGCCAGCGCCGTGTCCCATCACCAGCCTGGTATTTGCTGGGGTATTTTTGGCTGCCTTAGGGTTGCAGACTGCTGGAAGATGCTGAGGGGGGAAGCCTGGCTGGGCTCTGTGCTGCAGGCTCCGGGAGAGCCCTGCTGGGAGCTGCAGAACAGCGGGAAGCCTCTTCAGGCTATTCCCTGTGCAGAGCTGAACAAGGGCTGAGTGATGCTTTTGCTGTGTTTCTGTGCAATTTATGTACATAAATGTTCTATAAAGCAGTGGGGCTGCTTCCCTCCTCTTGGTTACTGGTGCCAATAAAAGGAGATTTCTCTCTGCTACCTTTGGAAAAAATCCCGGCGCTTCTATGACAGCAAAACTTTTCTGTCTCCTCGATTATGGCTGGAAAGTTGTCCTGAGGGCTGTGAGGAAAAGGGAAAGTCTTGTGATGGGGGGAGAGGAAACAGGAGAACACCCACCAAGAGCAGCAGTGGAAAAGCACTGCAGTTTATGGGTGGAGAGCAGCACCTTGGCAGGGACAAGCTGCCCTGGGATGGGGGATGTTCCTGTGTCCCCTGGCTGAGGGGCTGTGGCCGTGGAGATGTGGAGGCTGGTGGGGTGCAGCGCCCTGACACATCCCAAGAGCGGTGGGAGGCTCTGTAACTCTGTGGTGGCGTAAATCTGCGAGCAAGGAGCTGCTGTTTGGCTCCTGGCTCTCATAAAGCGCACACAGCTGCCTTGGGGCCTCACTTGTGGAGTTTAAACACTGCCAGGCTCTCAAGAGGCACTGCAGGGAGCTGGTTTAGAGATTTTCTCCTTTTTATGGCTTCTACAAGCATTGAAGCCGCGTCTTCCTCTCCTTCTGGTCACTGTCTGGGAAGAGGCTCTGCTCTTCCTTTGGCTCCATCTCCCCACCAAGAACATCCCTCACCCTGGGCATGCAGTGTTGGGACTAACACCAAACAACCAGGGTGCACCTGAGCAGGTTGGAGGTGTGCAGGGCATCATTCCCAAGCCCCTGGGAGCTCCCTGGCTCAGGTGGACACCAGGAGACCTGCAAATCAGCTGGTCTGCTGTATCCAGACAAGCCATCTTTGCTAGGGGGTGATTTAAGAGGGACGAGGGGAAAATGATGGTCTGTGGTTAGTATTTGGGTAAACTGGACCTTTTGGTGCTGGAGAACTCAATTTATCAGCACAGCACTGCCTGAGGAGGCCAGTACTGGTGCTGGTGTCAGCTCCCAGTGTGAGCTAATTGCTGTGACTGTGGGTGTGGTAACCTGCTCTGCTGCTCTGTAAAACAGCACTTCATGTCATCTGCTCCTCTAAAGCCTCCCCAGGGCTCCAGTGGTCCTCCTGCTTCTTATTTCGCTCCACAGTGGAAATATCCTTGCTCTTTTAGTTGGCTGCAGTCAGTCACTTGGGTTTATGGCCCATTTGGGAAGGTGAGTGCCTTCTCCCAGCTCTCCTCTTTAACCTCTCTTCAATCTCTCTGCTGATGGCACATTCAGCAGCTCTTCCCACTGCCCACCGGCAATTACTGATGGAATTATATATCTGTAACTACAACCTTTTGAAATAAATGGCTCTATTGTAACTGTTAAATCTTTGTGAATGTCCTTTAGAAATCAGAGTGAAGGAAAAGTGTTTTGTTTCTGCAAGACAATTTAGAAGGAGGTGGAAACATAATTTATTACCTTAATTTCTTCACTTATGGTAGATGGTGGGTTGTTTGGGGGTTTTTTGCTAGTTTCTACAAATAAAACACTATCTTATTCCCTGTAGATGTAATGCTGTGCTTTTCTCCCTCTAAGGGGCCACTTGCCTCTCTTGACACCAAAGGGGTCCTTTCTGCCTTTAACGTCTCTGCAGCAGCCCCTGTGATCCTCAGCTCTTGAAGCAAATATCAGAGCAAAACAGGCAGGACATGGCTAAGTTTGAGAATATTTTTCTGTGTTCTGAAGGATGTGTCCTTAGGCATGTCTCTGGAGCAGGAGTTGTGATGGTGTGATGAATTTCAAATCAGCCCTCCACAGGTCTCCTATTTTCCAAATAGGTTTTATTTTTGAAGCCTAAGGAAATAGTCTATTTTATTTTTTTTTCTCCATAGGAGAAGGCTGTCAGGGGGATACAATAGCTTTTGCACATTTAGCATCTGTGTGCAGAGCAAAGGATGTGAGAGATACCTGTCAGGAGACTTTATTTAGTCAAGAACTGGTACCTAAGATGTTCCTGATCCTGTAAGAGATACATTAAGATCAGTGAGGCATCCTGGGCACCAGCAAATACTGATTTGCACTGATTGTATTCTGATTTCTACTTTTTGGATGTTTCCCTCAGTTAGAAACAGCATCTGAGAGCACAGGGCTGATGATCTTGGTGAAGCACCAGCCCTGTGCTCCTTCTGGAGTCACTCAAGTCTCATGGGCCAGCAGACCTCATGGCAAGGGGGCCCTGGGCTGGTTGTGTGTGTCAGGCTTCTTTTGGCAAATCCTCCTGATTGCTTTTTTATTATTATTATTATTTATTCCTTCTACTTTTCTCCCATCTCTCTTGTCACCCTTCTCTACCTGTCCCTTAACTGTAGCTGCCCTTGATGCAGGAGCAACCAGAGGGCTCCTGGCTGGTGACCTCTGATGCCATGCAGGGTCGTGGCAGAACGAGCCCATCCCAAATGTCCTGCCTTGCCCCAGCATCCCGAGCAGATCCCCCCCAGGGGATGTCCCTGCCTGCTGCCCTCTGAGCATCGTTCCAGGAGGGCTGAGACAGAGCCCTGTCACTGTCTGGGTGGCTGCAAAGTGCCACTAACAGAGCTACAAACACAGGTGAGCTCCTGTGCTGAGCCAGCAGTCTTGCACAAATTAAATTACGTGTAGGACTAAGCCTAATTGTACCAGACAGCAGTTAGTGTGACTTCACCGTCAGGAGACAGCTTGTCCTGGGCAGGGAAAGTTGCTCCTGTCCCCTTGGGAGAAGAGTTGTGTTCATCTGAGAGCTCCTGAGGGGTGGCTCTGGTGGGACGAGGGGCTGCATCTGGGGCAGTGTGCTTTGCTGTGGGGCAGCAGGTATTCCTCGGAAGGACCAGGGTATTCCTTGGAAGGAATTCCTTGGATCTGGGATCCTGGACCTTTGCTGTATCATCCTCAGGGGGCCTCTGAGAGACACAGACTGGGGGCTGCTGGCACCTCTCACATGGCACCTGCTCATCCCCCTCCACGTAGCTGCCCATTCTCAGGACAAAGCAGGGATGATAATGAGCAGAGCAGGACAGTTTTGAGCCTTCTGCCCGCTGGATTCTCTTCTGACTGCTCAGATGTGATGAATTCAGGTCTGAATCACTCAGCAGAGAGGCTTTAGAACCCCCAAACTCAATTGACTGAGGATTTGCAGGCACTAGACCTTAGTCCCCTCATTCAAGCTTTA
The DNA here is from genome assembly GCF_003031625.1 of Empidonax traillii. Taxonomy (NCBI): domain Eukaryota; kingdom Metazoa; phylum Chordata; class Aves; order Passeriformes; family Tyrannidae; genus Empidonax; species Empidonax traillii. The sequence goes on along the minus strand of NW_020955973.1, from coordinate 193,193 downwards.
ATAACATAGGGAATTAGTGATGAAGTATTGGATGATTTAAAAATAATAAAACGTTTCTCTAGTGAAGCTTTAAAAAAAAGGGGGGTTTTGATTGTGCTTTGATTAATCACAGAGAGAGGCTGTGTATAAACCATCCCTTTGGACACCTCAGTGCTATCAGCATCATAATGAAAGTTTGGTTTATGTAACAGCTTGTAATGTATATGATGCACTTTAGTCTGCATTGTGGACACAGAGATGAGCTGTGCTGTGATTGCCAGGAGCTGTGGTGATCTGTTATTCTGAGGGGGGTAAATAAGAGCTTTTCTGTAAAACAGGGTGACTTTTCTGTAAGACCTTTAATAGAGCGGCGAGATTTTGTGCCACATATACCTGGGCATCGTTGCAAACAGGGAGATTTACTGGTAGCTTTGAGCCAGAAGGTTCATGAGCAATTTATTTCTAAAGCACTGTGCTAACGCATGTGTTTGTTCTTGGGAAAACCATTCAGGGTTTGGGGTTTTTTTTTTTAACTCTTGTCCAGGTCTGATGCTGTTCTGCCTTCTGATGCAGCTTCAGCTTCTAATGCAACATGACATCACTAGCTGCTTAGGATCCACGGAGTAGAGAGGAGTCATTAAAGTTGAATCCCGAGAAATAATTGAGTTCCCAGTGTTCCTCCACAAGTGATGCCACTGTTTATTTCCCGTGGCTCTGACGTACAGCAGCATAATCCTCCCAGACCAAATGCGTTCCTCAGTCCAGAGGAGAGCGAAGTCAGAGCAGGATGTCCCTCCAAGGACCAGGCTTTGACTTTCCAGTAGTGAAACCTTCCTCTTCCAGCAGGAGCTGCTTACTTTCAGCCCTGATGTAAACTGTCGTGGATGAGAACAGCTGCAAAAAAAAAAAGCAAAATGAGTTTTGCCACCGAGAACAGGTTTCATAGCAAGGATCTGCCCCATTTAACTGACGTTCTGCCTTCAGGATTCAAGTAGGGAGGACTGATCAAGGGGAGGAAACTTTTCCTTTGGTTGTTGCTTTGCTGAGAAGGTGCAGAGGAAGCTGTGGGGCACAAAGCCTTGCAGGTTATGGTTTGGCTGGGTCGAATACCCTGAAATAGCTTTGCTTGAGAGGTGCAGGGTTTTCCTGTCAGGGCATTAGAAGGGAGGCTGAGCAGCACTGGCACCCGTCCTCAAGTTGTGCTTAGCTCTGCTAAGGGCCACGTTTCTTCTGTGGGTGGTGTATTTCAAAGAGATGAATTGTTTATAGCAAGGGAAAAAAAAAAAAAAAAGCCCTGAATTTGCAGTGCTGGCTCCAAAATGTCCCCGGGTTTTGCTGATGTCTCAGAACGGGTTCTATGGTTGCCAGCTGGGCTTTGTAACCAGCTGGGCTGGGGAAAACTCCTGGACATGTAATTTGGTGAGTGTTCAGCTCTGAATCCAAACCTGTGGCTCAAACACGTCTTAAAGGCTGTTTGCTTACTGAAGAAAAAGTCGAATTTGAAAATTCAGGCTCCTAAATCCCATTATGCAGGGGAAGCAGCTTGGAGTGATCTGTGTGAGTGCAGCAGTGGCTTTAGGGTAATGGCTGATTTTCCTCACCTTTTGAACTTGTTCGTGAAGATCTTAAGGCAGGAAGATCAAGGTCAGATGAGGAGCACGAGAAATGAAATGTAAAACAAGATTAGGAAAACCATGAGGAGACTGTTCTTCATCCTCCTGCACCAGCCACTCCCCAGCTGGTCCTGAGAGCCTCTTAGTCTGGTGGTGGGGACCCCACAGCCCTTCCAGGCAGTGGGGTTAAATACTTCACTATTTATACAGTTTTCCATAGGATTGTCTCACATTTTCTATTTTAATCTCCTTTATGCTTGTCCCATCTTCATGAATGGTTTCTTTCCTGCCCTTTTCTGGTCATGTTTTCCCCAGGAAAGCTGCTGGGTAGGGTCAGTCTGAAGTCCTTTCCCATAGAACATCTGAATGCTTGTTGTTGAATACCAGGTAATCCTCATCTCTCTAGAAGAGAGATTTGTAGAACTGGAAGGTGAAGGACACCAGGATTTATCCAGCGTTCAGACCCAGGGCTCTTAGCACCTTAATTAGCCATTGCCCTCCAAGAGTAGCAGGCAGGAATGAGAGGAGAATCAGGGTATAAAACCCACTGATCAGGGATTTCACACAACAGGATGTACACAAAGGTTGGGCAGAGGAAGAATTTGGGGGTAAAGCAGGAAGAGCAGAGCAAGGACCCAAGGTCAGGGGGTGAGCTGTTTGCAGATGGGGGGTCCCACAGCACAGCTGGCAGGTGGGGGCTCTGTGATGGAAAGCTTTGCAGTAGGAGCTTTACTGACCTTGCCAGCAAAACCCCCCAGTTGTTCTGAGCCAGGTGTCTGGAAAGGCTGTCAATCAGCATGTCAATGCTGAAGGAAGATATATGGCTGCATTTAATTGAAGAGGTGCTCTGCCATCACTGCACTGTGTATCTGTCTCTGTAGGGTACAGTGCACGTGTGCATGTAACAGATTGCTGGCCTTTGATGCAGGCCACAGAATTTGCTGCCTTGCTGACTGACAAAAAGCACAAACATGTATTAAAGCCTTATAAAAGCAGGTCAAAGGGCTTGTGGTTTTCCCTGGCCAAAGGACAGTCTGTTGCATCTAAGTAGTGTTAAAATTACCACTGTTTTCCACTGGAAAATTCCATCAAGTGCTACTCTATAGCTTTTAAATTTTTTGTTTGCTTGTTCTTGCTAAACTTTCTATTTTTTCCCCTTTTTTTAGTGAAGTGACTATGCTCTGCTTCTCATTAATTAACCTCTGAACTTCTTGTCGTTGCTTAAACAAGGCATCAACATCTTTTCATGTACTGTTATTAAAAAGCAATGGGAACAAGGATGGGAATGCTGCTAGTGAAGAGAAAATTACACTCTGGTTTGCTTTAACATGGCAGTCTGGCCCTTCCTTCTGCCTGACTTGTTATTACAAGATCTTGATGGAGGCTCTGCTATACTGGGGCCACTGCAGAAAAGCTGAGCCCGGGGAACACGAGCTTCTTTTGTATTGTTTTATAATTCATGGGTGTTAATGCCTCAAACACTGCTCTGTGAGGAGTACACGGTGCAGAAGGGAGGCAGAAGTGGCCAGAGTTGTGCTAGATGTGTCTGCTTGGTGGCAGCGTGGCCTTGAGAGGAGTCTTTGGGTGTTGGAGCCATCCCTGGTGTCACTGCAGTGCCAGTGACAGCAGCAGACTGAAGTGACCTCGTGTTAGGTGCCTTCCCCTTGGAACAAAGAGCTTACCCAGGAGAAGATGGAAAACGAGGCGTATCTGCGAGCAAGGGAGAGGAAGGACGTTACAAAATAATATTGCTCAACTTCTTGTACTGGAAAAAAATACACTGGGATGGACTGGTGATGTCCTGATATTATAGGGTGTGTTTAACAGGCAAAGGGAGGATGGCTTGGCTGCCATCCTCCCTTGGGTTTTCTCAGGAGGAAAAATTGCCAGGCAGAAGGGGCAGCATAGAGGGAAGTGTGAGCATCGTTGTTTAAGAGCCCAGCAGAGGAAGGGAGAGGTGGATTTCACGGCCAGGTGGAGGAAGGAGCTGATTTCTTGGTGCTAAATGAGCAATAAAAGACAAAGCAGGGCTGTCTGTGAAAATCTTTGAAATAAAGAGGAGCCATTTGTATTTGATCTGATAGAAAGAATTCCACAGAGAGAGCTGCTCAAGAGGAGTGCTGAGAGATGGTCGGAGTGTTAAGCTTGGGAAAAAGACCTCTGAAAGAGGATTTGCTACAGGTACCTGCAGGAATGTGGTTGGCAGGGGGATAAAAGGTATTTCCAGCAGAGAAGCAGGCTGGGGAGAGCTGCAGCTGTGGGGGAAGCCAGGAGGGTTCTGTTTTTCAGGTGTTATGTGAGAGAAATCTGCAAGATTTAGACCTGAGAATGAGTTAGAGAGGACTGAGCTTTGTTGTTCGTGGACTCCAGCAGGATGATAGTGCTGGCTCAGCGTGTGGAGCTGGAGCTGGCAGATGGACATCCATGAGATGCTTGAGGTCCTTTGTGCCAGTGTGTGATTAAGCAGAGAAGAAGAGTCCTGTGGCCAAGAGCACTGTGAGCATCTCTGCAGCATCTCTCCGCTCCAGAGCCCTGGCCTGCAGGAAAATATTGATTTCCCCGCCCCTTCCAACTTTGGTTTCCATCCTTCATTTTTAAGCTATGAAAAAATGTCAGTAAGTTGATTTTTTTTTTTTTCTAATCAGAGAACAAGGAAGCAAAAAAGTGGTATCCTCCCAAGTCATCTGCAAATGCCCTGATCCACTTTGGTTTTAATCGTGGAAAAGAGAAATTTCTAAACTTCCCATGAGTAATACTTAACATGCGTGTAACTAGGTGCCTACCACTGGTCTTGGAAAAATAATTGCAATTTTTTTTTTTTCATTATTATTGGCCACCCATCAGTCCTAAGAGTAGGCAAGCAAACAAATAGTTTCTGGATGGCATTAATTACGAGTGAGCAAATCATATTCCAGTGACCAATTTCGTGGAGTCTTTTTTTTTTTTTTTTTTTATCCCCCCCGCCATGGCTACCAAAGCTTCTAGAAAACAGCAGGACAAAATGACAGATCTCCATTCTCAGACTTTGCAGCATGAACTGATTTAACCCCTTGGGCTCAGCGAGCAGTCGGTGTGTGGCGGATCCCCCCGGGAATGCCGCGTGTGCCGTCGGAGCGGCCGCTCCTGGCGAGGGGCCACGGCAGCCCAAACCCCCCCCTCCTCTGCAGCACTGCAATTCCTGTCCCCCTGCCCGACAGGGCAGAAAAAAAATCTCATTTCTGAACCAAAATAGGAGCACCTGCAGCAACGTAACAGGGCAGGAGAAGTTGAGGAATATCCACCGATAAGAACCGCTGCATATTTCATGCCAGGGATATTCTCAGTACAGCTGTGTAATTGGGAAATTAAATCTTCTGGGTGTTGTCACACATGCTAATTGTGCTAAAGACAGCGAGGGGGAGAAAAAAAAAAAGTCTTCATCTTGCACTTAGCATATATAGTTAGAAGGTAATGACATTTTAAAATTCGTGCTCGCCATCCCCGTGCACAAAGGTGAAAATAATCTAAGTGCGTGGATTTGGAACACAAATAAATTGTGTGTTTGTTTACTGGGGTTTTTTTTTTTCCAAACACTGACAATTACTGGCAGATCAGGGAAATGTGGACTTGCAAATCAGCTTCACCAGCATTTCTTGTTGAGCATGAAAAGTTTTGTGCTAAAACAGACCGTAGGTATCACCATAAATAGCTCTCTGCTCCTTTCGATTTGCTCGCTCTTACTTACAGCTGCTTACAGTTATCTCTGTTTTGTTGTTGTGCAAAGCAAATATTTTGGCTGAAACGTGTCGAAACGCTGTTTTAACTGAGTCATTCATTTGCAATGAATGAAGCATAAAGAATGCATTTTGGAAGCTACACTTAACAGAATTAAAATCATCACGCTGCTCCTTCCTTAAATAAATTCTATCCAGCAACTCGCCTGGGAAATGGATGGCATGAAAACTCCATCTAGCCTGGCTTGGTTCTTATGACATGAGCACAGAGTTAAACCTGTGCCATTGAGGTGTTTTTTTTTTTATTGACTGAAAAGGGAAGAGAGCAAAAATATTCACAGTTGGGTTTGTTCTGACCAGGCTCTTCTTATTGCCCAGCTCTGCTCTCTGTAGCTGTAAGGAGCTGATGGCATCCATACAATCTGCCTTGTTGTTTTGGGCACAGCTTCCACCTTCCCAGGGAGAGCTGCTCTTTTATTATATTCATTTGGTTGAAGTCATTGTGATTACTCATATGCTTAAATTTGAGTATATCTCCTATATATATACACACACATAAATATAGGGTTTAGAGCTTCTCTGATATTTCTTTGGGTCTTAATGATCAAGCAGTGCTTTGTTGGAGGAGGAAGTCTCATGCTATGAAATTAAACTATGAAAGAATCCTCTCCCTGCTGCTTGTGCATGGCGTGGTTGTAGATTCTTTTGGTATTGTAATTGGTGACTGGCTTTGATTAATGTATAGAAATCTATCTTGTCTCTTGTAAGTGCTTTATAAGTATGTTGGAAATCACATTGAACATGGCAAGGGTATGAACAAAGCATCTGTTCATCCAGAGTGAGTAACCATCCACACTGCAAGTTATTGTGGGACACGACTGGCTCTGAGGTGCCAGCACAGCACAGGTGCTCATAACTGATACCTGGGCAGATGGTGAGACAGGGCAGGTATTGACAGCTCCAGAGGCTGGGAAATCCAGTGGGATTTGGCCACTTTAAACTGAGGTTTCCGTGGGATGGGTTGCTGGTTTTCTTTGAAAACCTCAGCCTGATTTGCAAAACTGCTCAGTTCCTCCCCTGCACGTGGCTCTGCTCCAGTCCCAGTGAGAGGAAGGATCACAGCCCTGGATCACAGCCCACACCAGAGCAGTTGGGATGTGAGCAGGGATCCTCAGCTGAGATGCTTCACTGAGCAGAACCATGGAGGCTGCCCATCCAACCAGGGATGTTACCAGGATAGATGGTGCTGGACACGGCTTGGGGCCATCTCTCCATCTGTTCCACCAAAAGCCAATCTACCCCATCAGGGGGAAAGCCCTTCCTACTATGCTGGAGGCAGGAGGCTGTGAAAGGGGCAGCTGATGGGAAGCTCCTCGGTGGGAGGGTGGAGTTGGTAGCTTGGGTCGAGTCTGCTGCAGTGAAATGTTTTACCAGACTCTGCAATTACAACCTGTACCTGTGTGTAATACATGCATGTGAGAAACAGCTGTGGGGAGAGTATTCTCCTGCAATATGCAAATTTAGTCTATTCCACATTTGGTGAAAATGGGTATTTAATGCCACAGGAAGGAATCTGAGAGGATTAAAGCACATTTGACAGGGAGCAGCATCTTCCATCTGCCCTGCCTGTCAATCTGCTTAAAACACCTGCTCTGACAGAAACTGTGAAGATTTTTGTCCCTAATGTGCTGCTGTGAGAGGATGACCTACGAGGGGAACTTTAAATGGTAGCATGTGCCCTAAAATCTTGACCCCTTGAAGTTAAGAGCGAAACTCTTTCAGCTGGAGTGGGCTCAAATCTTTATCTTTGCTCCAACAGCTCACAGCCTGCCCATGATGAACCTTTATCCTTCATTGACCACTTCTGGAAAAAAAATGGGATTAAAGGTCAGTGTGGAGCATGCAGCATCTTCCAGAAGTGCAAGGAAGGCAGCTGAGGTAACCTCGCTGCTGCAGGATGATGTGACCAGCATGGGAGAGGGGGCACTATGGGTGTGGGGTAGGACCAAGCCCTGGAGCTCCAGGATGCCCAGCACAGGGACAAGGCTGGCATGCAAACTGTGCCATGCAGAGCCACAGAGGCTTTGTGTGTGTGTGTGCTGAGCAGTTCCCAGAGAGCCCAAAATCTCTAGAAAGCATTTCCAGGTGCTGCTGAAGCATTTGCCAGTGATAACCTCAAGCCTATGACATGTTAGTGAACTTGGACTGGCAGTTTTCACCCTGTTGGTGCTGCTCACCCTGAGGGCTGCAGATTTGTCCCAAACTCTGCAGTTTTGAGGCACTGCTGCCCACTCCTCCCAGCCCTGTGTGCCTGTGCTCCCTCTGCCTTCCTCAGAGGGTGGCTCTGATCTGCCCACAGTCATGTCAACTGTCAGGAGAAATGATCCCTAACAAGAAGAGATTCTGGAACTGCTTAGCAGGAAATTACTACGTGTGATGTTGCTAAGCAATGTCAGGCTGGCCTGACTGCCCAGAATAACGCTTCTCTGTTGGAAAACCCGGAAAAGGTTGAGGGGTGGTGGGTGGCTGCTGCTTTCTGCTCAGAGCAGTGGAGTCTGGGATACAGCAAATAACAGTCCTTGTCTCGTGGGGCCTGGTGTGACACTTATTGAAAGTGAGAAAGAGCTCTCCCCTGAGGGCAGTGGCAGCTGTGGGATGGACGGGACAAGGTGGGAGCAGCAGGGGATGCACAGAGGTGGAGTTGAGTCCTGCAGAGGGGAGAGGGGTGTACAGAGAGGGGGAACCACCCCCAGAGACAGGGGCTTACAGCTGGGCACAGGAAGAGAGTGCCCTTTGGAAACCCCCTCTCTGCACTCGTGGAACCAGAGCCTGGGTTGTGCTGGTCTGTTTGAGAAGCTGGACTTGGCCTTAGTGTGGAGCAAAGCTCTCAGCATAACAGCTCTTGAGCTACAACAGGTAGCTCTAGTTGGTGAGGCTCTGAGCCCTGTAATCCAGTGGTTTTCCCTCTCATTTCTCTGGTGTTGGAGCAGTAAATTCAGTCCAGCTCACAGGGACACAGGGTAGTGCAAACTTGCTCGTGGGAAGTGAGGTCTCCCTGTTAATTCCCTTTAAGCAATTTCTTTTGGGCAAAGATTTCTTCTTTCTTCCTCCACTGCTTTGCTCTAGTCCTGTCTGATATTAAATATCTCCAGAAGCAGCTACAGTTCGTTGCCAAATTCATCTATTTGTGCAGACGATGTCATATCAATGTCCATTACAGTTTTGCCCCAGCACCACCTCGAAGCAACTTTTCATCTCTGCCAATTCTTCGTTATTTCCACTCCTTATTTATCATAAAACAGAAACTGTAAATGTTTTCAAAAACCAAAAACAAACAGAAAAAAAAAAAAAACAACGAAAAACCCAAACCAAACAAACCCCAGTATTTTAAAGATCGTTTGCAAAGCTGTTGAGTGTATTAACGTGCCAGTAGGAACTGGAGAAGGCAGATGCTGAGTAGGAAGTACATGTTCCTCCTCCACTGGCAGGAGCTGGAGCTGTCAGGGTGTCCCCTGCCATCTGGCCTGTCGGAGCATGTGGCAGATTCACAGCTCTCCGGGGAGGACGCGCTGCAGAGGCCATAGGATCCCATTATGCTGTTTATGGGGACAAGGCAGACATTTGTCTCGGTGAGACGGGATGTCGGTCGGGGATGCTCCAACCACACGCTCATTTCCACAGCTCCTCAAAAAAAAAAAAAAACTCGGAGGTGCGGCTGGTACTCAAAGGAATGTTGATGCTTAAAAAGAACCGCGTCGGAACCCTGATGCGTGTCAGCCAGACGCAGATCCGAAAGCGGGAGGGCACCGAGCCCTCCCCGCGGGGAGCGGGGTCGGTGCTGGTTCTTGGTGCGGGCGCTGAGCGCAGCGCCGCGGCCAGACCGCGCTGTGCCGAACCCCCCCCGCACCGGCGGAGCCCTGACACCGCCTCCCTCATTAGCATCCCTTCCTCCTCCTCCTCCTCCTCCTCGCTGCCCGGCCGCAGAGGGGTGCATGGCAGCAGCGACGGAGCCTCGGCGGCCCCCGGCACAGGCGGCAGCAGCAGCTGCCGAGCCGCGCTCCGCTCAGCACCAGCGCCCGCAGCAACTTTGCCGCTCCGCGGGGTGCGGGAGCGGAGCGATGTGACCGCGCACCCGGCCAGCGGAGCATCCCCGGCAGCGCGGAGCAGCCAGGAGCGAGTGGAGTCCCCCCTGCTTCCCTCCCCGGCGGGGCGGAGCGGAGTCCCCCCGGCGCCTCCCTGGTCGGCGGAGCAGCGCGGATCAGAGCGGAGCCCCCCGCCTCCATCCATCCCTCCTTCCTTCCCTCCCTCCCTCCCTCCCCGGCGGCGGCCGCAGCCCGGGGTGGGAGCGCGGATGCGGCGCGGAGCCCGGCGGAGCCCAGCGCGGGGCCGGGGCCGGGCGGCGCGGGGCGCGGGGGGATGCTGAGCCCCGCCGCCCGGCACCGCGCCCGCCGCCGGGAGATGCTCCTCGTGCTCGCCCTGTGGCTGGCGTGGCAAGAAGCGCCCGCGGCGCCGACCCCCGCGGCGGAGGACATCACCCGGGGAGTTGTGAGTTACCCGCGGCACCCCCTCCCTCCCTCCTCTCCGTTTCCCCTTCCCCCGGTACTCCCCCATCCTCGGGCATCGCCGGTCCCCGCGGTGCTGGGCCAGCTTCGGCGGCTGGAAGCGCTCTCCGGTGCCCGCCTTTGCCGCCAGTGCCCTCCACCCTGCTCCCGGTGATCGGGCCCCTTTACACCGCTGCCCCCTCCAGCCTTATCTACCCTGTGCCTCTCGTTGCACCTGGTGCCCTTCCGTGCACACGGAAGGGTCCGATTATCCCCCTCGCACCCAGTGCCCCCCACCCCGTACTCTGCACCGAGCCCTTTAGAAGCCGGAGTCCCCCTCCTTTAAACCCGGGGGGGGGGTCCCCTTGCACCCCCCCATCCCCTCACGGTGACCCAACTTTCCCCCAGCCCAGCATCGCGGGGTGATGGCCCCACCAGCTTCCGCACATGGATGGTGATTTCCCAGGCGCTGGGAAAGGGCTGGCCTGTCTGGAGGGCTCTCTGCCTGCCACGGAGCCGCACGAACTCCAGCGGCAGGCAGGGTGAAATGGCACGTTTGGAGCCGGAGCGATCCCTGGGGACTGGGACGCGTTAGGGGCTGCTCTGTGCCGGCAGCAGGTGGAGGGTTGGCTTCATTGCGGTGGGTCTGCACATTGCGGGCATCCCTGTGGTCCTGCTGCTCCACTCACAGGTGCCTGCTCAGTTTGCAGGGAGGTGACAGGTTTTAGCAGTCGTTGAGAGCTTAGGTCGTGTCCCAGCCAGGTCACGGTGCCAGCAGGTCTGTACAGCCTCACACCATCTCCTCTGAGAGGGGAGAGATGAAGGCTTTTCTCCTGGAGGAGGAAAAAGTTTCTTGTATCTCCTACCAACCGTAGCTCAGAGAAGCCCCGCGACTACGTCAAACCCGGGTGTCAGAAAGCCATCTGTGGCCGGGTGTGGGCGGGCAGTCCTGGGGCTGGACCTGCCAGTTTGGAGAAATTCCCCAAAATTCAGCGAATTTCGAAACGCTGCCTGTGCACTGCTGTGAAGGAGGGAGGGAGGGTTTGCAGCACGGCAGGGTTATCTAATGAGCAGGGCTCGCACAGAGCAGTGCGCCAGGACGATGCTTCTCCCGCCGAGGCTCGGCCACCAACGCGTGCTCCGGCTCGGGCACCTGCCGGGAAGGACAGAGCGTGTCGTTCTCCATCAGTTCCTAGCAGAACAAAAAAAAAAAAAATCCGGTGAATATAAGGTACATCTGCATCATTACGGTGCAATTACTTCCCCCTGTAACCAAATGTTCAAGCTGGAATTAATATTTCATGCAAACAGCACGCGAATTGATGTATTCTGCCCCAATCAATCTGACTCAAACTTTGTCTTTGACCTGCTTTTATCCTTGCTGCCGTATCCACGCTGCACTCAGCTTTTACAGGGTGAATGTTAATACTCAAGGGGCTGATTAGTTGCTGCCGACAACTTTCAGGCACTATGGAACCCTTTTGGTCCTGGACTGGATTTGAGCAGTAGCTCCAAACCCTGCTGAAGAGCTGGGGCCATCTCACAAAGCAGAAGGTGCCAGGGATGGTGGTTACAGAGCAGGAGTGAAGAGTGAACTGCAGGAGAAGGGGATTACATGAAAAGAAGTCTTATTTAGGCTGGGAAGCCTAAATTTAGGCTGTCAGATGGTTGTCTCTGTGCTGTCTCCCCTCCAGCGGGTGTGCTTGCTGGGGGCAAATAATCTCTCCAGCTTGAGACAGCACTGGTGGGATTCTGAAGGGGCTGAACGTAGCTCTTGGTTGTGTTTATGCCCTCTAATGAGCAGCAGGGAGCACAAGATGCCAGGTATTTTCAGAGGTGTTTGTCAGGAAACTACCACTGTGTGTGGGAAGTGAGAGCCTCAAGAAGAATTATTTGACATCCGCTTTATGAAGCAACGAAGAAATTAAAGATCTGTGAGGCATTTAAATCAAATATTTGAAAACTAGGAAGCATGAAACCATGGCAATAGGAAGCTCTGCTAACCTTGGAAAATTATATCCAGCAATTCTCTGCAGTAAACAGAGCACCATATCAACAAGAGCTTTTACATCCCAAGCACTCCCCCCTTGCAGCTGAGAGGCTCTTGGTGCCGAGCAGGATGGTGCCTCTGAGCTGTGTCCTCTGCCTCACTCCTGCTATAAGTTTGTTTTAAATGAAACAGTGGTGCTGGGCCAAATTAAAGTTCAGCAAAATGAGAGAGGGCTATAACTCAAAGGCAGTGCTTGTTAGAGCGCTGCCCAAAGCAATATAACATGGAATGATTCTCCAGATTTCATTACTAGTGGAATATCCTGCCCAGTTTATAAATCTAACTTGATTATTAATGTTTTTATTGTTCTCCATTAGCTGCCCTAACAAAGAGGGCATAAAACAGCAGATGGAACAGGGCTTGACTTGAGTGATTCCATTGAATTTTAGTGCGCCGCTTTCGGGATTTACGACTTTGCTTTTCGCGCTGCTGCCTTTACAGTAAACCCCAACCCCTCCCCTCCCCGGCCTTCACAAATTGCATCTTTTTATGGCTGTTGAGCTCGGGCGTCTCAGGGGTGCGAGGCAGCGAAACCTCTGTGTGCGTTGGTAGTAACTGAGTAACGAGAGCTCTCACCCCAGTGGGCTTTGCACCGGCTCTGGGGGGAGGTCTCCCTTCAAGTTGCGCTTCTCAGAAGAGCCGGCGTGCGGAGTTTGAGCGGCGAAGGTGTTGACCTGGAGAGCGGCTGGTTTGGAACGGAGACGGCTGGGAAACGGGCAGCTCCTGCCCGTCCCTGCCTGCTGCAGGTGCGCAGCTGTACAGCTGTGGCAGGGCAGGAGCCCTGGCTTGGGGATGGGATGATGCTCGAGGCTGATCAAGCATGGCTTGAGGGAGGCACTTTGCCCTAGGGTGTTGCTCGGTCCTGGGGTTGCAGGACAGGAGTTGGTGGTGCAGTGGTAGCGGTGGTGGCCTCACTGAGATCATCCCGTGTGGACATGGGCTCTGGTGTCAGCACCCAGGGAAAGTTTTAGTTTGGTTGCAAGAGCATGGGTGGGGGGAAAAAAAAAAAAAAAAAGACTGCGAGGGTCTTTTTCTTGACTTTGTGGCCAAGGGTGAGAGGGGAGGTCTGTTCATGCCCCCAAGGCGTTTCTCCAGCTGGGGATTGCCGGGCATTCCTGGGGGCTTGCGTATGACCCGATGCCTCTCCCAGCCTCCCGCTCACAAAGCGCCGTCTGTGTTGTTCCCGGAGAAGTTGCTCCCAGGGGATGGAGGCATTTGCATTCATCGGTGGAGACCAGGGACCCGCGTCCCCCTCTGCCGGCGTCCCAAGCGGCTCTTTGTTCAGGGCAGGGCCCTCGCCTTTGTGGCAGCGTCTCATTTGAATGACAAGGATGCACTTGTGGGGTGGCACAGAGCCCTGTGAGGCTGTGCCCACCCCCCCGGCTGGCTGCGGTGGGCTGGGGGACAGACAGAGGTTCCTCTGTGTCCCCACGGCAGGGAGAGGAGGGGCAGGAGTAGCAGCAGTTTCCTATGAGTCTGTGCCCCCCGTCTCACAGGTGCCAAATTTCAGA
>NW_020955973.1:33000-179536 GCF_003031625.1 Empidonax traillii | reverse complement strand
TGCACTTGTGGGGTGGCACAGAGCCCTGTGAGGCTGTGCCCACCCCCCCGGCTGGCTGCGGTGGGCTGGGGGACAGACAGAGGTTCCTCTGTGTCCCCACGGCAGGGAGAGGAGGGGCAGGAGTAGCAGCAGTTTCCTATGAGTCTGTGCCCCCCGTCTCACAGGTGCCAAATTTCAGAGTAGAGGCCAGCCCACGACTGAGGTATGGGTTCATCCTTGCTGTTTCTGGGGTGCTGGCCCAAGGATGCCCAATGCAGCTGCACATCCCGGTCCCACCTGCCAGGAGTCAGCCAGGGACTCCCCTAAATTGCTGCGTTTAAGCACCCGGTGTCGGGCATGTCCCTGAGACACGGCTTAGCTCCTGTTTCAAGGCTTGGGATAATCAGCTTCTTAAAGTACAATCCTTGTAAGAATATAGGCTGTTCCCTCTATCAGGAGAAAGTACCAGGCTTCTTCTGGTTCTGCTAATGGGGAAATTAAAAATTGATCATTCCAGTTGGAGCTTCATTCAGCCTCCTAAAATGGCGAGTCTTTAAGGACAAAATGCTCAATAGATTCCCTAAACAGTAATGCATTCAGGCCAACAGCCTTGGGGAGAGGAGCTTTGCTTGGCCCCCCTGCCACTGAAGCACTTCATGCCTTCCCAGACGGAGCAGCAACCATCTCAGGTCCATGAATTCCCTCCAAGAAAAGCTAAGCTACCATACCCAAAAAAAAATGAGAAAACAAAATGCTGTTGGTTACATTTTAAGGTACCTCTTGAAGCCAAAGTACAATGCAAACTAAATTGACAAAAGGCTGGCTGGAAGCTTTCAAACAGCCGGGCTGCTGTGAAAGCATTTAATCTGGTATTAAAGCCCTGGCTGGTGTGAACAGCTCCTTCCCTTTCAGATTTGAGACCTCCACATACAGTAATGCAATTTCCTCCTGGGCTTGGCTGCTATTGTGGGCCCAGCCGTGGGAATTACTCGGGCCAGTCAGTCCAAATTACCCAGTTTAATGAGGCTCTGCCTTCGAGAAGGGTTCAGAGCCAGTGGGTGAAACCCTGATGTCACCAGGGACTTCCCCACGGTTGGTGCTGGGGATGGAGTAGTGAGCTCCCACCTTGGCCTTGCTCTTCATCCTTGGGTATAGAAGGAGCTCCTGGCTGGCAGGACCCCCTGTCTGGACCCTGCTATCGCTGGGGGCAGCATGCAGTGGAGCTGTACCTCCATGCCCTCCTTTTGCCCCTAAAGACTCCTCAGAAGGGAGATCCTTCCTTGCGTGACTCTGCCTGCAACATTTTGTTATTCCCCCTCATTAAATCGAACGTGCAAAGAGGCAACAAGAAATGCAACGTGTGCCCATCCCTGCCCAGCACCAGACAGGGCTCTCCTGCTTCGGGGCCTGGGGGTGACTCACCAGTGGGACCATGTGGGTCAGGGGCTGACACGGGTGTGCCGTGGGTGATGTCATCATGGAACTGGGGGTTTGGATGTGTGTGATACCCTGTTTATCCTGGCAGGTTCGGTGGTGCCAGCGGCAGCTTGCTCTGGCTCATCGCCGGGGCCGCGCGCTAATTTCTCATTATTTACTCGTTGGCAAAAGTGCTGAAGGAATGGGCTATGTGGCTCTGGGAAAGGTCGTGCTGTGGCTCAGGGAATCTTTGTTTCTGGAGGCTGTGGGAGCAGGCGTGTACCCTGTGTGGGTCTGGGGTCCTGGCTGGCCCCATGGAGGTCACAAGGCGGGAGGGAAAAGCCCTCACGTCTCGGGTGATGGTGAACCTGGGCCACCACATCGTCACTCTTTAAAGTGTCTTGCTCAGAGCAGAGCAGCACTTGAAAGCTAAGGATTTGATTTCTAAATAACCTGAGATCTGACAGCAACAGTTCTCAAAATGCTTTCTTTAATCAAAATCACTTTAAATGGGTAGATTTGGGAGTTTCGCAATCACTTGCTGCTGCGCACGTGCAAGCTGCATCTTCTTTGTCCCAGATTTTTATGAGGATTGTCTCTGTTTTCTGGGTCAGAGAATTAAGAGATTTGATGTTATATTAAAAAAAACCCCACACCAAACCACACATGCAAAGTTAAATCCAGTGCAAAACAAAGCAGACGTGCGGGGGCGAGGGGAAGGAGCTGCTGAAGGACCGGAGAGTTTTAGATCAGCGTGATGAGAAACTGCCTTTGACAACGGGTTTGTTCCAAGGGAAGTCCTGAGATGGAGTAAATGCCGATGTTCACCGAGGAGTGTGGTCTTCAGATGGGACTCTGGCTGTTTAATTAGCCATGATGATTTAATAGAAAGGAACCCAATTAAATCTGAGGAATTTCCTGCATCAGAATACACCATGTGCGCAGAAAATTGTTCTTCCAAGAAATCTGGAGATGATCTACAGCTCCTGCCGAGAACAGTCCAAATACAGTGACTGGGGAAGTGGCAGTATATTCAGGAGGTTCTTTTTCATATTGTTTTTACAAGAGGGAGTTTCTGCCCATTGACTGTCAGTGGTCAGGCGGAGTTCTTCATGCTGGCTGACATATTATTTCATCCTGACAATATTGATCTTTTGAGTGAACAAAAGCAATTTTACCTGTGTCACAGAAGCCCTTGCTTGAAGGTGATGGACATGTTTGGATTACATCGTCCTGTCATTTAACAAACTCCAGCAGGCACCTGCTGTGGTTCAGCTCCTCCCGGCTGCCGAGATCACCCGATGGCCCCGGCGCTGCCGCTGCGTCCTGGTTCTGCTCTGCCATTCAAGTGTGTCCTACAGAGCCCACTGCACACGCCCCTTCCTTAAGGATGCAGGACAAAAGGTTCCCTCATCCAAAATAATACAGGTGGGAGATAAGAGATCTGGACTTCTTCACCCACAGGTTTGCCTCCATTTGTGGGGGTTGCCCGTCATGCACCCTGTGGGGGCATTTAACCCCCCTACAGCTTCCCCAGGGCTCACAGCCCAAACCACCTGGCTCTGGATTTTTCTGGTTCCCACCAAATGCCCCTTGCTGGAGATGAAGAGATCAAAAGGGAACTTCACAGGGTGTCGCCAGAACTTTGGGGATTTCGCTGTCCAAGGCTTTTCCGAGGCTGAGGAAGCAGATCTGAGGGCAGTGTCGGAATCAAGGGAGCAGCTGAACCCTGGAGGGCACCCAAATGGGATAAAAAGATGGAAAAGACCAGGAAGGGGTTTCTACGGGATCCCTTTTGAGTAGAAAGCCTGGAAACACTCATCTGAGAAGGCATCCACTTGATTGGCAGCTGTAGACTTTCCAAAATACTGTGAGTTCCAGGCTGTAGTGCTTGTTCTCAGGCTTTGACTGTCTGCATATCATTCAACCCTTCATTAAGATTTGCTTTTCTCAGTGAGATGTTGTCACATGCAGAAGTGCTACTGCTGATACTGTGGCTGGAGTACATCTCAGGAGATGTTTTTCCTGCTTCCCTCTGTGGAAACTGTGACTTCTGATGCCCTGAGTTGCTGGGTGGCTCTGCTGGGCTCCTCCACAGCTGTAATCACCAAAAACTTGGATGGCTGCTGGGCTGAAGGGTGTAACACAAGAAAACGCTCCTTTTGTTTTACTACTGCTCCTGGGAAGTTTGGTTACAGGATCCCAAGGAAAGCACAAGGAGCAAAATGATACTATGACTGCTAGAGACAGTCCCACCATGACTCCAGATCTAATTACCTGTAAGCTCTGGAGCTGATGAATTCAGCCTTTGGGAAAGGGTGTCAGGTCTCATTTATCACTGAGCAAGAGAAAAACAAAGCAGTCTCTCCCGTTTTCCTTGAGCCCACCATGTGCAATCTCCTCCGGAGATATCACATCCACTCCACATTAGTTATGTCCTGGCTGGTGCTTGGTCGAGGCTGCACCTTTGACAAGGCTTGTGGGGGGGAGCATGGGGAGCTCCCACCAGCCCATAGTCTTGTTCCCACCTGGTTGCTTGTGTTTACTTCGTGGTTGCTGCTCCTTTGTCATGCTCACAGTGTCCCTCTGGCACGTCCGCCACAGAAGGGCAATCGGTGATGCTGCTCAAGAAGCATTTTTCTCCTCTGATAAATCCTCTGCATTAAATTGGCTTTTATTTTTCTTGTTTGTTCTCCATTTTGGTGCGGCTTGGCAAATTTCCCGCTGCTCTGGGCCGAGCCATGCTGTCCCTACCTTTGCATCCTTCACGTCAGAGATGCATTTTTGTTCAAAAGTGAGAGGAAATTGGATTCACAGAAGGGAAATTCCTCACAGGCGTGCCTGTGAAATGGCAACCTGTTTTATATAAAGGCACAGCTAAAGAGAGGTAGGTGGTTTGGGACTTTGGCCACATTTTTTTTTGTTGTTTTTTTATGCTGCAGAAATGTATCCTCCAGGTCTGATCAATGAGACTCTGAAAGGAGGAATAATCTTGCCTGGCCTCAGCAGGCACTGAAGCGTAAGGAAACCCCGTCCTTCCTCCCAGGAGGGATGCATGTCATACTTTGTGACAGGATGACAGCCCTGACAGACAATCTGTTGCTGTTCTGGCATTTCTGATACACCTTGTGCTTTGGTACATGCTCACTCAGTGGCCAGCAGGATCAAGATAATCTAGAGGAAATGAGCTGACACGCTCCAGGGTCCCATCTAGGCAGTGAGCAGGGCAACACTGATAGGAGTAGCCTTCTACATCCTCACCTGGGTTAAAAAAACTCACCCAAGATATGATTTTTTTTTTTCCTCTGCCTAAAGCCCACAGCATCAAGTGCATGACCTGCCAGGCTCTGAGGCACCAGATGTAGTTGTTGACCAAGCAGCCTCACTGAAAGGTGACCTGAGCTCCAAGCACCAGGTCTGAGAGTCAAAGACTTCCCGTCGCCAAGGGCATCCAGTCCAGGCTGGAGCTGGGTGGCTTTTCTTTGCTTCTCATTCACGTTTCTGTCACTAGGGAGTTCCTTGCACTGGTTTATCTCTTCCCAGCATGGTCTTTCCCTGCATCAGGGTTTGCCAGGAGCCCAACAAAGGCAAAACCCTTTCCCCTGAGGAACATCTCCTGAGGGTTCATGCTCCCTGCCTGGGCTGTGAGCAGGGATTTGGAGGCTGGAGGAAACGGGTGACAGCGGGAGCCCCTCCATCCCCCTCGGTGTTGGCAAGAGCTATTCCAGAAAATCGCCTTTTTTTTTTCAGCAAAAGGAGTTTATTTCTGCAATAACAAGCGTCGTGGTGAGACAGGGCTCCAGGGGCCGAGATCTCCGGGGAGATGAGCATCAACCGCTTCTCTTCCGCGGCCAAAACCCCGGGCGAGCCCCCGGCCCCGCTCCCGGCTCCTGCTGCCGGGGGACGGGACCCCGGAGCGTCCCGTCGGTGTCGTGCCGGTGCCCTCTTGTGGAAACTGGGAAAATATCCGAGAAAATGTGGTTGGTGCCAGGCTGGGAGCGGAGGTTGGCAGCCCACCCGGGGGAGTGGAGGGGAGCAGGGGGCTGGGCTTGGTGTCCCCTCCAGCCCGAGAGCATTTTCCATTGCTGGAAATGGTGTTGTTGTCATTGAGGGAGATGGTCTTAACCGAGCCTGGGGGCAGGGGCTCCCAGCTCTCAAATGCTGCCCCTTGGTGAGCACGCCTTTGGCCACTGAACCCTTGTGTGGTGAGCGATGTCAGTGCTTTAAGTGGATAAAGTTCTCCAAGCGCCTCTGCACCTCCTTGCTCTTGTTCTGCAGTAAACAAACGCCTTTTATCAACAGTAGCACACACAAACTCTGAATTTCTTCTTGAACCAGCGTGTCGTGGCCCTGAGCCTGCTGGGTGTTCCCTGTGGCCACAGGGCAGGCACAGACCCCCTCTGCCACCCTCCTTGGGAAGATGTCACACTGCTTTGGTCACCTCCCAAAAATGTCAGCGGGTCAGCATGCCCAGGGGACTGCAGGGCCATGGTGCTGGCTCTCCCCTTCGCAGCCCACCTCCCCTCTGTTGCGCTCGGGCAGCTCTGGCTGCAGAGGGTGATGAATTGCTGCCCTGGAGCAGCGCCCTCTGACCCCACCACCCGCCTCACTCTCTGTAATAGCTGGCAGAAATAGCACTGACTGTGTAGGAAATGCCAGCCTGGCACCATCAGTCTGTTTTCCATCCTCTGTTCTGGTTTTGCAGCCCTGTGGGACCGTGGTGAGCCACGGGTCCATCTCCCACGTCCACCACGAGAGCAGCTCAGGCAGTGGGTCCCCCCCTGCTCCTCGGGAGCCCCATTCCTGCTTCCCCGAGTTCAAGTTCTTACCTTCTCCATGTTTCCCTCCTATCTAATTTATTCATATCCTGAAAAAGCAGGCTCTTTTAAATTTCTAAAGGATTTTAAGTATTAAAACCAACTTGTCTCCTCCTGAGTTTCCCAGACTTGGCAGCTCCTCTCCCTTTAATGCTTTCCTGGAAAGCAGTGTCTATAAAAGCCCAGCTGTGCTGGAGAGGTCACCAGGGCCAGCCTAGGCAGGGGCTGTGCAGCGTTGGAGGTGAAAGGGAGCTGCAGTTGTGGGAGCTTTGTGTCGAATTCATCCAGAGTCCGTGCAGTGACTCGCTGTCCCTCCTGCATCCTGCCTGTCTGTATGATCAGAGATACTCATTTTTGCTTGTCTGTTTAGAGGAATCGTTTCTTTGAGCAAGGACATCTGCTTTTTTTTTTTTTTTTTTTTTTTTTTTTTTTTTTTTTTTTTTTTTGAGGAACAATATTGTATTTCTGATGTTGTGTACAGGGAATTCAGTCTTGGGAGCCAGACTTGTTCAGAGCCAGGCTTGAGCGAGGACAAGGAGCTGAGCTCACACGCTCAGAGAGGCTGGGATCTTATTCAGAGCCAAGAGATACAACTGCAGAAATTTAATTAACGCTGCAAACCCCTTTAAAGCAGAGTTTCTGGCAAAATTGCCATCTCCACTGTGCAGCAGGTAGGATGCCTGAGAGGCCTCCACAGGGATCTGTCACAGAATAACAAATGTTTCTTTACCTGGATGCTCGCGAGGACAACAGAGAAAATCGATCTGATGCGCTCCCCTTCTCCAGGGTAGCCCTGAACCCTAACGAGAAAACTAATTGGCAGCCAGGTCCCCAGCACATCAGCAGCTGGGAGTGGGGTGATGTGCCGGCTTGGACAACCTGGGGAAGGGCACAGGGTCTGACTGTCACCTGTGGGTGATGAGCAGGGGCTGCTGCAGAGGAGGTACATCTTAGTTTGCAAATTGGCCAGAGATTGTTTATAGTTTAAAAAAAAAAAAAAAAAAGCGACCCTTGCAGCCATGACTGAGCCTGGAGAAATCATAGTAATAAAGGCAGTGGCAGCTGGAGTAAAATATCACCCAGCTGGTTCCCTATGAGGATGAGTGGGCAAGGGGGAATTGCTCTTTTAAGATAATCCAAATACCTGCATTTTTCAAGGGCTTCCAGGTCTCCAACCCCATTATCCTGGAGAAGGAACTCATCCCTGGGGGGGCTCTGTTCTGGGAGCAACAGTGCTTTCTGCTGTGATTGTATTATCACACTCCAGAAAGCACATGCTCAAACCATCCAAGAAGGAGGTGACCAGAACTGGCCCATCTGTGGGGACTCTGCAGAAACAGAGGTGCGCAGCTGAGGAATCATTGCTGGTTCTCATCTTACCCTATTTTTGTGGGGCACAACTGGCCTACTGGCCAGGGAAAAGGATGATTCTGCTCCTAATTAAGAAGCATAAAGGAAATCAGTTGTTTCCATGGCATCAAAACAGCTGAGGGAAGCTCGGTCTCCCTGGCCTGACTTGCTGGCATGTGGCAGGGCAGGCAGTAGCCTCAGCACCAGCAGCAACCCAAGCAGCTGCAAACAAATCCTTTAAGGACTCTCCTGACATAAATAAACATGGAAAATAAATGATGTCCCCAGCACTGTGCCCTCAGCTGATGAGAAACAAGCTGCATTAACAAAATAGTTCAATAACCTGGAAGAGCTTCAGACGAGACCTTCTTGGCAGCCTCAGGAGAAGGGGGGAGCTCTGCCTGTGAGTGTGCAAACAAGGTTATGAAATGTGGCAAGAGCACGAAATGATACAGTGAGAAAGTGCTCACAGATTGAATTATGAGGGATGATGGCTTTCCTGCGAGGAAGAGCAGAAAGGAGGGGAGTTGTTTGTAGCTGGATATGCAAAGTGAGGGCAAAGGGTGCCAGGTTTGTATCCTGAACTTTGGAGCTGTAACCTGTGCTGTCAGTCACACAAGCAGTGATCATGGTTTCTGCAGGGGAATATGCTGTGAGTTAAGAGGAGGGCAACGTAAAACCTCCTGGGGGACTTGGTGATGCAAACGCCATCCCCAAAGGCGTGGCAGCGGGTGCCTTGGCAGGGGGAGTGCTGGAGGTGGGGGCTGCTCCTGCCCTCATGGGCTGTCCCGGCTCTTCGTGGCACAGAAAACCTTGAATTCTACCCCCCCTTCCCGCTTCCCAACCGCTCCAACCCATCTCCTGCTTCATCCTTTAATGAGACAGGACGGGGCATTACCCGCTATTCAGCGCTCCCTGAAAGCTGCTCCCTGACGGCCGCCTCTGGGTGGATCGGAGCGGTTACCGCTTCTTTTATTCACTCTTGCATTTTCTCGGGCTCCTCTAGAAAACTCCCTTTGTTCATTAAACGACCTGTCTGTTTAGGGCCCAGATGGCTGCTTTTCTCTCGGCTTTAGAAATCGCCTGCTTAATTTCCCTGGTGCCCTGCCAGCCCCGCTCCGGGGAAGGGGGGAAGGAGGCTGAGAGGCTCTTGCAGGGCTTCCCCAGCATCGTCCCTGCCCGCAGGGACAGCTCTGAGCAGACGGGCAGGACTGGAAACTGCCACAGTCTGGTGGAGCGATGGCTGGAGGACACTTCCCACCCGCTCAGGGTCTCCTGGTGATCCCGTTTCTCCCGCCTGCCCTGCTAAAACAGCGCCCGGGGAGGGGCTGAGTCCCAGCACTCACATCTCTGACAGCCTTGTCCTATTTCCAGCCTCCTGCCAGTGCTGTTTCCTTGTGATTTGAATTTAACTCTTAACGTTAGCTCTTGATTTCGGTGTGCAGTGCCAGTGATGCCAGTGGCTGCCCATGGCATCCCTGCTCACCACCCGTGTGTGTCAGCAAAGGGCTGGGCACTCCCAAAACCCCACACCATCAGAGTCTACTACAGGAAAAAATGGACTGGTTGAAAGGGGTGGCTTTTCTGGAATCAACTGTTGCTGGTTTTCACTGCCTTGTTTCACAGATCCCCAGTACCATGGGTTTGGAAATTCCAGGAGCATTTAGAGATTCCATGGCATTTATGTGGGAAGATGAGTTTGGGCCTGAGCTGTTTAAAAGGTGTTCCTATGGGGGTCCAATATGCCATTGAGGTGCTGGATGCCATTTCTTACTGGAGGACGAGGTTCAGCAGGGATCTGATGTTCCTGAACCCCTCCAGTTCCCCTCTGCCACGGCTGCCCTTCCTGGGGGTGCCACCTCCCCTTCACATTTCAGAAATAATGCAAAAAATTATCTTTTCTTGATGCAATCATGGTAAATTTAAAGCTCACCTTGGCAGGGTGGCCCAAGGCACGAGTTCACTCGTTCATTTTGTGTCTCAGCATCCCCTGGTCACACCCAAGTTTGGATTAGCCTCCTTCATCTCTCACTCCGTCCTTTTTGACTGATTCAGCTGTCTGTGCCATTTTTCCTGAGAGAGGAGAGGAGGTCTCACTGACTGCCCCAAAAGGACTCTTGACCGTGACATTTCATTGCCAGGTGATGAGAGAGCTTAATTGAATTCCTTTCCCCTTATTCTAAGGCAATTGCAGAGTAAAAGCCTCTCGTGAGAGCGCTTGGCCACAGCATGGGCGGGCTCTGACACGCCACTGGGCCATCTCCCTGCTGCTGGAGCTGCTAATTCAGGAGCTTGGGGGGCTGATGGTCTCGTGGCAGCACTGCAAAGTAATTGCTGCCCTGTTTGAAATATGGGGGGGATGTTATTTGCAATGTATTAAATTAAGTGCCTGAGTAAATGCTTATATAAGTACCCGTGTAAATCCACGCACAGGCCCTGGTGCTGGCTCTCATCATCCCCATCCCACCTCTGCGCTCACCAAGGGACAAGTGTGGTTTTCACCCTCTCAGTGTCCATTTTTGCAGAGCACCTTCTCCTGCACAAAACCCACCCCCATGGGATGGCCCAGCAGTGCCACACTGCCTGGCCTCAGAAGCTGGGTGGGTGTGCTGGCAGGCAAAATTCAACCCCTGCACAAACTCAACCTGTTTTCTTCCCTTCCTTCCTTCCTTCCTCCAAACAGAAGGCTGGAGACTGGTGGCTTCCTCCTGCCCTGCTGTTCGTGGGAGGCAGGAGGCTTCCCCCGGGGGATTCTTGTGCTCAGTTCCATTTAGCACAGTGTTCCCTAAAGGATGCACAACCATGGGGTTTGCACTGGCTTTTCATAGATTTTAAGGAAGCAGCAGGAGCCCTGTCAGGTGTGCAGCGAGCAGCCGTCCCCAGCCGTGTGACGTTCCTGGGAGGTGAGCGGCGGAACAGCTCACGGCTTCTTCCACTTGACAAATGTTTCCTGACACTGCCGGGGAGGTCATCCTATTTCCCCCAGAGCCATTTGTCTTCTTGTCCCCAGCCTGTTTGCATTCCAACCACATCCAAGCCTTGCCTGGCTCTGCACAGCCTGGGAGGTGCTGCCTGTCCCAGGGTGCCGGCAGCGAGGGAGGGCTCGGTTCAGCTCTGGGCAGGCTGTGTTTGGCAGGAGAAGGTGTCCACCACCCTCAGAAACAACAGGCTGTGTTGGAGCAGAGCCCAGGGGATGGTGGGGTGCGAGAGGAAATCCCTGTTGGTGCATATCCAGGTCCCCTTGCTGCCCTCCTGCCACCACTGGAAACCTCCACCTTATTTTCCAAGCTGCTCCATGGGTGCAGCATCCCAGGTGATGGAGCTGGTAGGTGATGCAGCCATTGTTCAAGAGCTCCCCATGCTGTTACAGAGCTGTGCTCCTGCCAGTGTTTCCTCTGCTCCTGGCAACTGCTGCCACTCTGAATAATTTACCAAATAACTGACTGGCTTAGAGCAGCTGCTGCTGCCCAGCGCCCCATGCAGGGCTGGCTGGCACAGGTCCCACGGGGCAGGGCATGTGCTGGGAAGCTTTTGCCTGCTGCTTGATGGTAGGGCAGGAGGACAGGCAGCAAGCCAGCAGCCCGGGAAGGTCAGCACCAGGGAATCACAGTCACCCTGTGCCTGGGGAAGAAGTCAGGTCTGGGACCTGCTGCTGCTCCTGGGAGCAGGTGTAAGTCAGCATTGCTGGTGTTTTGCAGGCATGAGCCCAAGATTTGGCTGCCTGGTGTGGGTCCCCCATCCTGAGAAAAATCTAGGCTTTGAGTAAAGCATCCAGAGCTTTGAGTAAAACACCCAGAGCTCCTTCGTGGTGGCACATAGAAGGAGAATTATCTTCAGAGCAGTCCTGGTGACCACTGCCTGCCCGTTCACGGGGCCTGGTGGAGGGTGGCAGCTGAAGAAATGTCCAGATCCAGTGAGCAGCTCCCTCACTAACACCAGCACAACATGGCCTTGCTTTGCTGGTGCCCCCAGGCCCAAGCCAGTGACCCACACTGGAAGGAGCATTCAGTGTGTGATGCCATATCTTCAGCCAAAGATGGAAGCCTCAGCCAGCCCCAGCCAGCTTTGCCTGGGAATCAATATTTTTTGCCTCATTCTCTATTAAAACAGTAACTTCAACCATTTAAAACAAAAGGAAAACAAGGCAATAAACAAAGTCTCCAAAGGACTGAATAGCAAGACCTCACAAACAAGATCAAGTAAGTCAGAGGAGTCTGGAATCTCAGTGTTGGAGGAGATACCTTTTCCTGGATTTCTTTCCCCTGGAAAGGGTGAATTTGCTTCCAGCCAACGTGGGGGCTGTTTTCCTGGGCAGTGGATACTGTGGTGCTGGTACCCATGCAGAGGGCAGCAGGGAAAGGCAGGAGGCAGCCCAAAACATCTGGGAAGAGGGAAGGAAGGACTGGATCCCGCAGAGGCAGCACAGGGTGGGTGCAGAGCCCGAAGGCTCCACTCCCATTTTCCCCTGGGCTTCACCACTGAAGGAGCAGAGATGGTGATGACAAAAAGGCCAGCTGAGGTGGAAGTCTCACAGGACAGAGAAACTCTACGAGGGAGAGCATCACTGCTTGGGAAGCCGCTGTGTGCTGGAGACCATCCTCTTCATCGTTATTTCTCTCCCTCCTCGCTGTGCCCTGAGATGGTTGGGCTTTTTCCAAATCACTCCCATGCTGGTGGAAAGGTGGAGGGGGGGGCTTGGGGGGGCTTATGTTTCACATTTCATAATCTGTGTGACTTGATTAATTCAGCCGTATGTTCAAACCTCATGAAATTGGCCAATTTTGCCGAGGTTTAAAATAGATTATATCCATCTCCCACTGTCAGTTTTGCAAAGAACCACTTGGCGGCTTCTTAAAATGTTAAAGATAGGGAAAAGGCCGCACACTGCCAAGGAGAAGTCATATTTAAAAGAGATAATATGTCTTCTGTGTGAGCTCAAATGAGGAAATGGATGTTTGTGAAGCTCTTTAAAGCGTGGTTATGTCAAGAGCAAGAAGATCACATTTGTTTTTCATTTGTATGCAAGGTGAAGAAAGGACAAGCCATTTTTTTCCTCCTCCTCTGAACTCTAACAATCTTCCACCCTAGAAATTGGTGATAATTGCTGCAAAATGACCCAACTGGGTCAAGGTGTAATTTTGAACCTTGAGTATCTTTCACTCGGCGAGCAATTCAAATGATTTGACTTTGGCACCTTGGCAACCCATCACTGGAACAAACAGAAACCTGGAGAGTGCATGGCAGCCACAGAGCAGCATCGATCCAGGCTGTGAGAAGCCCTGGGAAAGGCCAGCCTCTGCCTTTCCCCACACCCAAGAGCCTTTTCCATCAATTCACCTCTGTTTTGGGTAATTGGCTTTTGCACATCAGGCTGGAAAGTGCCCTCGAAGCTGCTCTTTTTTCCCCCTCCCCTTCCTTCTTCCTGGAAGATGTTCTTAGCTTTGAACAAAGAAAGGGCAAGTTTCGAGCTGTGGGGTGAAGATGAGTTTGGAGCAGCAGGATGAGGGTCCTCAGGCTGACACAGTTCGTGGGAGTGGGGCACAGCTCAGCAGCTTTGTGACACTGCTGCCAGCACCAGCCACAGCCCTGGGGCTGGCACAGCTTGCTGTGGAGTGGGATGAGATTCTGCCTTGTGTGTGTGAGATCCCTCATGTCCCTGCTCACAACTGCTCCTCTGCCAACCTCCTCCCTGGGACAGAAGAAACGCCTGTTTAATTACAGCAGCTTTGATTTTGACAGCACTAATTTCCCTCGCTGCCTTCTGAACCTTCAAGGTTCCCTGCCAGCAAAGATAAAGCCCCTTTGCAAAGGCTGTTTGCTCCTGGGGGGGTGCTGGTTCTCCCACACCAGATGAAAGCGTGGGGAGGAGCGCAGGGTGATGGGTGCACAGCCTGATGATCTTGAGGATTCCAAAAATAGGAGTTAACCCAGTCTGCACCAACACCTCCTGGTCATGTGTAAATGGGGCTGGACAGATTGGGGGCTGTGGTCTGGGAAATGCTTGGCAAACAGCTGACCCTTTGGCTTTTGGGGCTGGGAAGGAGCCAGCAGGTGGGGGCAGAGCCTGCCCAGCCCTGCCTGTAAAGGATCCTGCCTGTAGGGTGCAGGATTGGGCCATTGCAGAAGGGGTGGGCACAGGTAGTGCCAGGGTAATCCAGGGCACCCCCCTTTACCAACTTTAGCAAGTGCTCTGGGTCTGTCTGTGCGAGGGATTTGGAGGAAACTCGTCCAAGTGGTCATTCAGATGAAGTGTCGCCTGCACTTCATTTGACACTATCAGCTGCAAATGTTTTGCCACCCCGTTGTAGCACCAATTTGGACTGTTTTCAGCACCTAAAATCACCCTCAGTTTAATGCCAGATGTGGTTTCATTCAGCAAAACCTGGAATATGTCTTAGCCTCCCATCTTACTGTAGAGCTGAAGGGTTGCCAGTGCTCCTTCCACCTTGCACATGGAAAAGCAGCCAATGCAGATGTGACCCCCCCAATGCAGAGTGTGACCCCCCCCAATGCAGAGTGTGACCCCCCCAGCAGGTGGATGCCATCACCCCACCTCTGCAACACCACACAGCTCTCTCAGCAGCTACTCCCACCCCTCCCCCTGACCTGAACCAAAGACAGGGCACAGGTGGGAAGGGTTGGTGGGATGCAGGGGCTCGGAGGAACTCCCCCCATCTCTCTCCCCTTCCACTGAGCAATGCAGAAATAATCAGTTTGAGGAGGTCTTGCCTCAGCGGTGGGGAAGCAAAAGGTTCTGTGTGATGGCAATCAGGCTGATCCAATTTGATGGCTTAAAAGCACTGATTCAGCAATCAGTAAAATATGCACATGTGTGTCCTCTTCAATAACGACTAATTTATTCACATGCATAACACTTAAGCACCTGCTTATTCCCCTTGACCTCTCTGGGTCTTAGGAACAAATGCTGCAGGACCTGCTACACAAATGTAGCAGGACAGAGAGAGAGGGGAAAAAAAACAACCAAACTTCCATCTGCAGGTATCTGTTGTTTTAACCTATACATTTTTAATACAGCTTGACTGGAGGAATAAATGCAGTGAAAAAATGTAAGGTAAAAGCCTGTGTGGATACCCGTGGTAAAAGTCCTATTTCCACTGGGAAGGAGGCTGCATGAGTGGATTTGTTTTTAATTTCATTTTATTGGAAGGAGAACGGGAGGCAGATATATGAAAAATTAAGGTGTTATGCTGCACATCTCGTGTAATTAGAGAAGCTGACAAACATAATTAGAAAAATTTGTCTGCTAAGCAAACACTGATTGTGGGTGAGGATAACTAGCAGTGTTTCCTGCGAGTACAGCTGGGAGGTGAGGGTCTCCCTTCAGCTCTCCCTGGGTTTGTTTTGCAGGGCTGCTGGTGCTCAGCAGCTGCTGTCAGACCTTCATTGCTCTGTGTGTTTTGATGTCTTGGAACAACTTCTCCATCCTAAGCGTGGTGGGGGTGGTGCCAAAGGACTTTTTGACAGGGGAGTGTTCTCACCCAGCCCAATTTGTGGAGATGGTTATGGGTCTCCAGGGCAGAGAGGACCGTGCAGCTGAAGGTTTCTTCTCTCTCTCTTTCTGTGCAGCTTGCAAGCTGGTGTTACAAACTCCCTGGCAAGTCTCTCCTGCCTTGGTGCAAAACCAAAGACCTCTCTTGGATATTGATGATCACCTAGAGATGCTTTTCTTGCACAAGCTCCTCAGCTACAGCTTCTAAATGAGCGTGTGTAGCGTGGAGGAGCCGTATATTGCTGCCTTCTGGGTGCAGTAGGGCCAGGAGGACATTAAAGTGTCAGATGCTGAGAGAGTTTCTAGTGGCCTCATTCCAGGATTGCTGCTTTTGGAGGAATTGGTGCCTTGTTGAGTATTAAATTATTTATAAGCAGTTCGGTTGGTGGCTGGATTCGAGAATTAAAACGCACACGTGGAAAAAGGTTTTCAATAATGAAATAAGGTAGCAAAAAGATAAAGCCATTATATGCATAATTAAAATGATACATAACTATATGTTCTTTATGTAGCTGCTTCAGCATCTCAGCTAACTTATTAGGCTGAGTAATCAGCCCCTGAAGCCTCTCCCTGGCTGGGTTTGGCTCCTGCTCTTGCTAAAGATGCTGCAGAGCTGCCTGGAGCAGGGCCCTGGCTGCTCCCTTGGGGACAGTGGTCCCATCTTCCCCCTTCTACCCCAGTTCCTGGGCTTGGAGAGTGGGACATCACAGAACAAGGTAGAAAAACAAAGTCTTCAAACTGCTTAATAGTCTGTTTTTATGGCATCCCTTTATTAGTGTCTTCCCATTTCCAGGTTTCAGGGTGCTCTTTAGCCTTTTAAGGCCACATCCCTGCAGGGATGTGGCTGATGGGCAGTGGCTGTTGAGAGAAGCTGGACCAAAACTTCCTTAAACACTATTCTGGAAGCATCCTGCATCCAGAAAATGCCATGTCCTGCTCCTGTGGGGTGCTGGATGAGGGAGGGATCGTGGCCCCACAGGTGGCCCGGGGAGTGTTGGCCACACTGGACCTGCTCAGTCCCTCTAATCAGTCAAAGGGATGGGGAAGGGCAGTGTCTGAGGACGCTGCTTTGGTTTACCCTGGGGTGCCCTGGAGACTCCCAGTCAAAAAAAGCCACAAAATTAGTTTGAATGAGAACCTACTCAGCCAGCTCTTTAATTAAAAAAGTGTCATTTCACCACTTCTCTTGCTGGTCCCAGCTGGAGCCCGCACTGTGGTGAGTGTGCAAATGAAAAGAAATATCATCTCCTGCAAACTTTCTGTTTTCCCTCGAAGCCCCAAGTCCTGCTGCAGCCAGACCCCACGTGGGGCTGCGCTTCCAGCTTCCAGTACCTTCAGCAACATGAAAGGCTTCTGAGCCTCCCATTTCAGAGAGAATAATTTAAGCTTTAACCTTTCCTTACCAGATGCAGTTCCAAGGGAGCCTTGCTGTAAAGTCCACCCTTATGTAACATTAAAATGCACTTATTTGCTGGGTCTCTGGGGAAGGCTCCTGTCCCTGCCTGCTCCTCACTCAGCTGCACAAGTAGCAGGGAATTTTGGCTTTACCTCTGCTGTCCCTGGTGTCTGGACAGCTGGCACCTGCCTGGTGTGTGCCCAGGTCCTGCCTGTGTTGGCCACCCTCATATGACCTTCCTTGCTGTTCAGGTCAAATATGTCTTGAAATTACTCTGCTTGAAGTTGTTTGATGGAAGTTTTCCCATCCAACGAGCTTGCTTGCTTTCTCCTGAGAGTTTTGCTGTGGTGGCGGATTTATGGTTGGAAGTCCTCTCATCAGGCTGCTCAGGGTGTCAGGGATCACCTCCAGTGCTTTGGGAGCAGGCAGGAGGATGAGGCAGCAGGTGCAAAGGCAACGGAACAAGGAGCCACCTGCCTGTTTGCCAGTACCTAACCCTTCTCAGAGGGAACTGTGATGGTTTTGAGGGCAGCATTGCCCTGGAGTGCTTGGCAAGCCAGGCAGGAGGCAGATGCTGCATGTGGGGCATTGCTGGGGAGGGGGGTGATGAATAACTGTGAGAGTGGTGCTCCTGGGTGGCACAGCGTGCTGTGGGAAGCTCCTTCCCTCTTGCAACGTGCCTGCCCCTCTAGCCTGGGGGTAGGAGGACAGCAGGACCTGGTGGGCTTATGGCAGTACCAGTTCCTTCTTGAACCTGCCCTTGCTTTGGTAATCCCTGGAATGCAGGGAACTGCAGCAACTTTCTGATTAGCCACATCTTCACTGGGCTCTGTCTGCTCTTGGCTGACACTTTGCCTCCCTTAGCAAGCAGTCTGTGGTGTCTTCATCAGATTTGTGCAATTCTTGCCTTTTGCCTTCTCCTTGCACTTCCCAACCCTCCTCGTGTTGCCTTCCCACATGCCAGGCTTTGGGTGCGACCTGGTGGTGCCTGCCCACCCCAGCACCCCCACCCTGTGTGGGCCCCCAGGCTGAGTTATCTGCCGCCCGTGCCCCCAGAGCTGCTTTAATGCTCCTCATAGTGCAAGATGATGGCATACAATGTGCTCACTTATAGACAGAGAGCTAACAAAAAGGCCATTAAAGCGGGCCCTGCTGGGGTTAGTCTGTGGGCACCCCCCTCCTGCTGCTGCCTTTGTGGTCACGGCTTTTAGTCAGATTAAACTGTCAGAGCAATCTGAATAGATTTCCTTCTGTTCCTCCCTCCCCATCCATCCATGCAAGGATGCCTTTTGCTGACATGTTTGTACCCCCACAGGGTGTGAGCTGTGGCCGTGGCTGGGGCTGGGTCTGACTGGGCTGTTGGGTAAAGGAGAAGGAAAGTGACTCCTCAGAGCTGGGTGGGGTAGCAATCCCGGCTCCTTTTGAGCTGTGGCAGCTTTGCACTACTCTTGGAGGAGCTGGGATTTCACCCTTTTCTTTGCCTGCCCCGTTCTTCCCAAAACCTGCCAGCCCATGAAGTGAAGTGCCAGATTCTGCTCAGTGGTGGCCCTCCAGAGAAAGGCACTTTATAGCCGTGGAATTGAGAGGAAAATGCAATCTTCTGACTTCTGTCACCCTCTCCATGACAAGGACTTCGTCTTCAGCTGTCCCCCTGCAGGGGTGGGTGGGGAGGAGCACTCAGCTCCATCCCTGCCCAGTGCAGTGCTCCTCGTCCAGTTAATCTATTTGGGCTCCTGTTTGATTCTTTAGCTTCTTCACTCAACTAATTCTTTCCTTTTTGCCTGAGTTGGTTGCAGAGAAACTGTCTCCTGGGTGTTTTCTCCCAATTTTCCTCTGGAGGAAGCTCCATACTCATGCCTTTCCCTCTTTATTTGGGCAGTTTGTAGGGAGAAACATGGCTTTGCACCCCAATATACAGCTGGACTCACGAGTCCAGTGTGGTGGTGGAGAGGAGGGTTGCCAGTGAAGGCCACTGGCTCCAGGAGCTCTGGTAGGAGCAGAGTTCCCACTGCTCCAACTCTGAGCCCTTCCCATGAAGGGCAGATACGCTCTCGGCTCCTGCCAGCCCTGTCCACAACAATGTATGAAATGCTGCTTCTGAAAGGAAAGATTCCCTTCCTGGCTGTTGTCAGTCAGTAATTAAAACCTGATATATATGAACTGATTTGATTTCTTTCTTCCACACACCCTCCCTCCTCCCGCCCCCGTGCCATTATGTGGCTTTGTATAGCTTGAAATATTCCTGGTGGTCATAAAATTATCTTGGCCTTTTTCAAAGTCAGTACCTGCTTCTTAGCAAAGCCACAAGCCCGTGGGCTGGAAAAGATTCAAGTCTTACTAGCTGAGCTAAAAGGCATTAATTCACAGAATATATACATCACAATGCTGTCCTGCCTTGCCGAGAGCCCTGCCTGCAAGATCTCTTCCCTTGTCTACTAGATGGACTTTGGGCATCTTCTTTTATTGCTTTGAAAGCTCAGCCTGATGGATGGATTGGCCGGAGTCAAGCGAGGAAAGAGGTCAAAATGAAGTGTTGGGATGGCTGAGATCAGCACAGGCTGGGGGGAAACCCCCTCCCTCTGGGTTATCAGGCCAAGAGCAGTGGCAGAGGAAGGGGCTCTGATACCTGCTTTTGGCTGCTGTGGAGTGACTTTTGCAGCAGGTCAGTTATTTTTTTCTCCTGTGCTTGTTCTGCTCCTGCTGTGCCTGGTTAGTGGAGAAGCCTCGTGCTGCTCGTGGTGGGGCTGATCCAGGGGAGCAAGGAAGGAGAAGGGAAAGATGCAGCAGATACCTGAGTGACTCCAGCCCAGCCCTCCTCCTCCTCCTCCCTGCTTCCCTTTTGCCATTTCTCTTCCTGACACAGAGACATCCCTCTGGGAGAAGGATGGGCTCTGTGTGTCCCTGTGGGACAGCAGCCTGGGAGCCAGAGATGCTATCGCTCACCGAGGATTGTCACTTGTACCACTGCTAGAAGAACGTTCCTTTTGGTGCTGCTAGATTAAGCAATGGCATGAATATGCTGAAGTCTGCATTGACTTAGGGGTGTAGGTTTTGATTTCTTTGGTTATTTTACCAAGAACAAGGTTAACTTGACTTAAAGGCTTGATCGTTAGAATTGCCCTAATTATGCTTTGGGAGCTGCACCCCTTTGAGGAAGGAGCCAAGTCCTACCTCGGTGGCTGCTGCTGTGGCCCTGCTCGGGGACAGCTGCCTGACAAAGTGGATTAATTGCACCACAGCAGCAGATCTGCTCACACTGAGGTGCCTGTGTCCTTGTTGTGGAAGAAAATAAAGGATAAAGTCTACACCAGCAGCTGTGGTATATAGGAAAAAAAAGGAAACAAAAACTGGAAAAAAAAACCCGAAAGCTAATTTACTATCACAGCTAGACAGGTCCCATCATCAAACCTGCTTAACTCTGCTTGAAAGCTCTCTGTGCTACCCTTGCTGGATGTACCCCAAAACATCTTCTAAAAGGCAGGGCTGGAGCTGTAGGAAGAGGCAGGTGTCTGAAAAGGTCAAATTGTCTCTCTCCTGTGGTAAAGAGGGAGTAACACTCACTGATATTTTTATGGCTCTCCTGTGCCAGCTGCCATTTGAGCACAACAACATCTTTTCCTTTCTCAAGCAAAGCAACTGGTAGGTTGATGAGGAGGAACAGGATTCACCCCTCTCTTCAGGACAAAGAAACTAAACACCTGCATGAACAAGCTCACTGGTGGTCAAGGCACAAAACCCTGTGCCAGGCAGTCAGCAGAACCTGGTGCTTTGCAAGGAGATGCTCATTCTGTCTTCTTCAACCTCTCTGGTTTGTTTTCTTGGCCTTTCTCCGTAACAGTGTCTGTTGTAGCATCACTGCTCCAAGCCCTTGAGCCCCAGGGAGCTGCAGCCACAGCCACATGCAGGTCCTAATCCCTGTGTGTTGCCCAGCTTTGTGAGCTTTGGAAATAGATGTGTCAGCAAACTGTGGGCAGTTCTAGTCCAACTGGCAGCACCTACAGACTCTGCAGTTGCGGGATGATGCTGATTACATTTCTGAACAAGGTTCAGCGGGAGATGAAATCCTTCTTGTGGTATTTAGGGCAGGAGACAGCAGGTCTGGCTGGTTGGCTTCCATACAGTTAACAAATGGGACTCGATATATAGGGCCAGAGGGAGTGGTGGCCCATTCAACATGCCAGGGCATGTCTCTGCTCCTGATGAAGAGCTGTCCTGGTGTCACAAGGAGAGCAGGTCTGCTCGTGACGTGATACAGATGGTCACTCTGACATTTTCGATCAAATGTGTTGACAGACCTCATGTCATGATGCTGAAGAAGTAAAAATATATGGGTCTTAAAAAAATAAAAAGGGAGAGGGGGGAGGCAAAACAAACCCAGTGTGATTAAATGTATCCAATTTACCAGATGGATTTCTGCTCTGCTGTGCAGGACTGCTCTGTTCCAGGAGTTTTCTCTGCATTTCATATTCTGCTTATGTAGGAATGCGAGACCTCTCCATTTAATGAGTTTGATTTGTATCAAAAGAGAGCCTGCATCGTTCCTGCTGGAATAGATCTCTGGAAGGGACCAGGGGATGAATTTCTGCATAAATCTCGTGAGCAGGGAGCAGTGGCTGCCCATGACTGGAGCCATCTGCCTTGTCCTGCCGTCACCACCAGCACCCACGGCCCTCAGAGAGGGAAAATGTACTTTTAGCAAAGAGTCAGCAAGATAGAAACATCCATCTTCCTTAATTGCTATGGGTTATGATGCAAAAGGCAAACCAAGCTGGGGAAGGGTTCAGGAGACCAGCAGTGCTGGGGAAGCTGGATGGGATCCTTTCACCTGGCTGTCAGCAGAGGCTGCACTGCTG
This sequence comes from Empidonax traillii, assembly GCF_003031625.1. NCBI lineage: Eukaryota > Metazoa > Chordata > Aves > Passeriformes > Tyrannidae > Empidonax > Empidonax traillii. Next base: position 158,215 of record NW_020955973.1, on the reverse strand, counting down.
GGAAGCTGAAACCCCTTCATCTCAATATCTATCTGCACTGCAAATAGCTCTAATAGGTATGTAAAGTCTGGCTGTTTGCACGTGGAAAGGTGAGGGATGCCCCCAGCTGTGTCAGGCTGCATCAGCGCCACAGAAGATAGGGGATATTTTCCCATTAGAGCTTTTTCAAATATGTAGGTTTTATAATCTTTTTACTTCATCATTTTCTACCCAGTGGGGGAGAGATGATCCTTGTGCATAACTGTGCCTCTTGCAGCTGTGCTGGGAGGGACATGCAGAGTCACAGGCTGGGGTTCGGTGGGGACAGTCTCTGCTTTTATCACCACCCTGGAGTGGCTTTTGATGTGTAAAATCACAGGCACTGCCTTTAATTTCCACATCCCACGTTTGTGTGATCAGGACTGCAGTGACAGAAGAGGCACTGCTGTGGCTGAGGTCAGGGTTGGATCCAAGGTGCTGCAACGTGGCTGAGGTCATGCAGGTGCCCATCGTGTTGGGAAAGGCTCATCCCTACACAGTGGCCTTGGGGCACCACTGCCCCCACCCACCCACCCATCCAAACCCATGTGAAAAATAACACAGAGTTTGGAGGTCTGCAGGCTGGTGAGGAGAAGGCAGTGGCAGCAGGGTGACCCTGTGGCCATGGGCTTGTGGCACCGAGACACCTGGCAGGAGCTGCCGGGTTGGTGGCAAACCCCAAAGGGGTTGTTTGGAGCTCTGTGGGGGCACATCAGGACTGCCTGTCCTTCGGTGCCTGGCTACCCAGCCCACTGTCCTTTCAGAGAGACGTGAGTCACGACAACATTCTGTACCAGTGCTCTTCAAGGGAACGTTCAAAGCCATGGAAATGTTATTTACCGTCTGCAGCCTGTGCATAATGCGGCACCTCTGACCGAGTGGCTGCTGTGGCCGCTGCCGTCAGTCACAACAGGCATCTCTGAGGCTTCTTGCTGCTGGCAATCAGAGCTGGGGAGGAGGGCTCCTAATTGGGGATGTTTGTTGATCACAGGTGATGCTCAGCTAAGCCTGCTCCCCCTGTCCCCCCTCCCAAGCCTCAATTTTGGGGGACACTGTGAGTGCTCCCCTGAAGCCCCAGACTTCAACCCCCCTTACACGAGCCTGGAGATGATCTTGAGCACCTAAAATGCCTGTGCTTAAAGCAGTGCCCTAAGTGCAGGCTGCTGGGTCACTCTGGAGCCTGTGGCTTCCCTCTTCCCCCAGTAAATGGTGCCAAGCTGCCCTAAGCACAGCTGGTTTTTGCTGTTTGCCCACCATGGGGGTCTGGTACGTACCTGGTGTTGTAATTCAGCATGGCTTGTAATACCTAAATAGCAATGTGTAAAGACAGGCAGATTTATTATTCCTTAAGTTAGCATTAGGGGTGAGGGAAGCGCTGGTAAAAGCCAGCTCTGTGTTGCATGGTTCAGCTGGTTTGCCAAAGTCAGGCACTGTATAATTTGAGCCCCTCTGGGGAGGAGTGTAATCTGTGGGTTTGTTTGCCCTCTGTTCTGTTCTGGTTGTTTTCTGCAAAGCTGCTTTGGTCCCAGGTCATGATTAATGCCGGTTTTCACTGAAAGCAGAGTCATCTGGTAGCCACAGGAAAATGCCCTGGACTAGTCATAGCAGGTTAAATTATTCATTTTGGTTAGTTTGTTTTAATAATTAAAGATATTTTTTGTGATGTTTTGCAAATTGTCCAACACACTGTGGTGATGCAGGGCTCTTTTTTTTCCATCTGCCACTGTCCCGTGGGTGATTTCTTCCAGCCCATCCAGCCTGTGGGGTGCTCCTGAAGTACTTCTGCAGAGTTCCTGGGGTTTGCTACCTGAGGGCTGATTGCCTGAGAATTATGATATTATTGCTTCCTTTGGTTTAATAGCCTTGCTCATGAACAGAAGGCTCCTTTTTTTTTTTTTTTTCTGTTCACCAGTTGCCCAGAGCATCAATAATTGTTCAAGGCACTTGTAGAGCTAATAGAAAGAGCCTGTCAACAAGAAAAGCTCATCGTAATACCACTGCTTTCAAGAGACTGGGGGAAGCAGCAAAGCCAACCAGGTATTAAATGTGTTGTTCCTGTAGTCACATAGATCTAGGGACAGGAGCCATAAGTAGGGCTTAATTCTCTCCCAAATGGATGTTCTATTTCACACCCCAGCACAGCTTCTGATTTATGGATTTCTTAACATCACAATATTTTCATTGCTAAGAACTAAGTGGCAAGATGCAGCTGAGTCCTGATCCAAGAGCTGCTGAGGCACATTTTCAGGGACTGCAGCTGCTGTCAGTGGCCCTTGGACCGGTCCTAGCACAGAGCACGGTGATAACAGCATTTGAATTCCCAGTTTGCCGAGGCCTGGAGAAATTCTGCCATCTCTGGAAAGGGATATTGAGCCACGCTGCAAGCATATTTAAACAGCCAGCCTGTGTCCTGAGGTCATCTTGGAAAGCAAGCCTCGCTAGCGGGAGGGAGGAATGGTGCTCTGAGGGGGAGGAAGGAAGTCACTGGTCTGAGAGCTCATGAGTGGAAGAGAGATGTGCAGCCGAGCTGATCCATCAAGGTGAAATGTTGTGGGCTGCTGTAAATGAGGAATCAGTGAAGCCATGCTGGAGGTTCAACTCTGAAGCCTGGGGTGGAGGCTGAGAGAACAAAGACAAGAATAGGCCAGTGGAGTCCGGAGTCCATCCTGGAGAAGACACGTCCTAAGAAAGGATCTGGCAAATGGAGTTAGGGGGGATTTGTTTTGATGTATAGCAGTCTGTTCAGTTCACTGCCAGATGTGATTTGTTTGGTGATGGAAAGTGAAGGAGTAGGAGCTCATCTTGGTGAGATCAGGAGAGAATACAGATCAACACCATTGTGCTCTCAGTGTGTCACTGACTTTCCCCATGTACCGTGAGCAACGTGCTGTTCGGGTCTGATGAGATGGGCTGGCTCATTAAACAAAACCAGGACCTCTCATGTCCCCCCTTAGGAGAACCTTGCTGTGTATTTTCACTTTGGTAAGGAGCATCTTGTACTTTTTTCAAAAGAATTCATCGTTTTCTTGCTCATCTTGGTCCCAGTCCAGCTGGAAGACAGGAGCGTTTGGAAGTTCTCTGTGCAGTCTGCTCGGGTGATGTCAATGGCACTGTGTCAGATACTTAGGAGGCTTGGGGATTTTAATTAAAAAAGTCCAAACATCTGTGTGCTGACAGAGCCTCCCCACTGAGTGAGGGGTGTGTGTCCTTGTTCCAGTGTTTGAGAGGGCTCAGGGAGCCTCCCGGTGCTGGAATCCCCTTGGACAGGGGCCACAGCAGCTGCCCTCCCTGCTGCATGGATGGGACATGGTGGAGGAACGTGGGGAGAGGAGGGTCAAGGCACGTTCAGTTCCCTCTGTCCACCCAGCAGATGTTTCCTGAGGAACATTGTCCAGCTGGCTCTGCTCACAGCATCCCCCCAACAGCTTTGGGATCCAACGAGCCTTGGACAAAAGCCTCTGGGAAAACACAGGTAGTCCCGTGTCCTGTGCCCAGAAAACCCTGAATTCACAAAGTCTTGGCTTGGATTTTTCTTCATATGGAGAGGATGTGACTTCAGGGATGAGGCAACCTCTCACTGTGATTTACTGAGCTGTGCTGAGCAGGGAAACCTCTTCCCTGGCTCCGTGTGGCCGGTGGCAGGTTACATGGGGAGAGGAGTGCTGGGCTTATAAACACTGTAAGAGTTGTATCTGGTGACACTTAATTTAACCTGTCACCAGGACATGGAGTTACGTGGTTTAGAGCTATTTCTGTAGCAAAAGGATGCTAATTCAGTCATTTACCCAACTTCCCATCACAGTTCAACAGACACCAGGAATCTCTTCCTTCCTAGATAACTCACTGATGACAAAGGATTCTTCACCACAAGTGCAAAACTAGGACTGATTTAAAAACAAAGAGTTGTTGCTGTTGAGGCTGCTTTTTGATGGTCATGTGGAATTTCAATCGCACACAGATTTATTTTTTTTTTTGCATCGTTCATTGCCTTCAAGTGGAAGTTTTCAGAATGTGCTGGAAAACATCCAGTGATTGAAGGACTCCCTAAAGCCCTGGTGTATTAAATCTCCACCAAGAAAAACACACATTTATGTTGAAAATGCAGAATAAGCCGTATCTTGTTTATATGTTTTGTCCCTTTTTCGTCCTCTGAAAAAGAGAAACCTAAACCAGCTGTAGTAAACATTGTGCTGCACTGCACTGCTCTGCTGCCTTCTATGGGTGGGAATTGGTTCTTTGATCTTCAGTTCAAAGGGGTTGAAAAGGCTGTTTCTGTGGTCTGCAGAGAATTTCCTTCTGCTTCTCCAACATCATTTGGTTAACTCTGTGTTTCTGGGAAGGCTCTGGGTATCCATCCGACCAAAGAGGCGCGTACACCTTGTGTAACGTCCGCTGCAGAGTGGGTGAAGCTTGCCTTCAGATCACCACAGCCTCGTCTGTGCCCACCTTGCCCTCCCCCAGCACCCAGGAGAGTGGGGTAACGTGAGCAGAGTGATGCAAACCAGCATTTCAGGCAACACGCAAGACCTGACCACGTCTGACGGGACGTGCCAACTTTGCATCCAGTTGCTGGCTGGGAAGAGCTGTGCAGGAGCAGAGGTGCTCTCTCCACTGGATCTTTAATGGCCTGGATATCCCAGATCCAGTGCCATCCAGTGGTCTGATCTGTCCCTTGCCAGGTGACCCGCTGTCTTCAGAACCTGCAGGTGGTGGCCTCTTGCGACGCCACTGCTGTCAACCTAATCGAACGTGTAGCAAGGAGTAGGGAGAGGAAATCATTTGCTGCATCAACTTCCACCCTGGATTTTGCTGAAATTAAAGAGCTGTTTGCATTCAAGCAGCCCCTCTGGCATGAACCAATGAAACCGGTCCCACCGTTCAGCGCAGGCATCACCCGAAATCCTGGTTGTAACCCAAACTGCAGGGTTGTTTTTTTTGTTTTTCCTCTTAATGAATTAATCAGCTGATTGCGTGCGTGCGATGGCTCATTAGAGGGGTGCGTGGCAGCCCCGGGAAGGGAGGTGCTGGCTCGGTGGGGCCTGGAGGATTGTGGCACCATATGTGTCGCTCTAATTAATGGGCGCCGCTCCTGGGGGCCTTTTGATCTCGGGAAAACGACTGTAAAATTTGTAATACTGTAAACCTTGGATAACTTGGAAGAAAAAAAAAAAAAAGCCAAACCTCAAACAGCCCAAAGCAATTTCCTTTAATCTGGCTTGTGGTGTTGGTGATTTTTTTTTTTTCATGTTTTTTTTTTTTTTATTATTATTTTAAAAGCTTCCACCCTATTTAATGGTAGCTGTGGAGATAAAGCGAAGTGTAATTTAGAAATTAGTTCCGGATGTTTGAGTTGTAGCTTTATTTTAGTAATCTGGGTCATTAATTTTGTTGAATAGCATGTTTGGATTTTCTTCCCCCCGCGTGTGCGAGGCGCGGCTGCGCCCGGGGGTCTAACGGGACTTCCAGCAGCAAAAGGGAGCTTTCAAAGTTGTCCTGCCCCTCGGTGACCCCACCAAAACAAAGCCCGTGTTTTTCTGTGGTCATCTGGCATGCAAGGCAGGGAGAATGAGCCGTGGAGATGAGTGCTGGGGTGGTTGGTGCTCCTGCTGCAGCCAGGGAGGTGGCGGGGAGAGGAGGGACCAGGTTCAGGTCAGGGTGAGGGTTCAACCTCTCAGCTGTGACAAGACCCTTTTTAAATGAATGAAACCAACTTGTCTGTTGATTAACGAGGGAAAGGTGCAGTTTGGTCAAGCTTTTCAAGGAGTATTAATGAAAGGGATCCTTTGAGTGGAGAAAAACCTGCTTCTGCTAACACATGGATCTGCCCTAAAAATTTGGAAATCAGGATGTACTGGCGTCCTCTCAGTGCATGTTGCACATCCAAAGAGTCTCTGGAGGTGTGTTAGCCACTGGCTGCAGAGAGGCCTCTGGAACAGCTCCATCCCTGAGCAAAGGGAACTTTACAGCCTCTGCAGGATTAAGGCTGTTTTCCCCCTGTGTGTTTATGCAAAGTCAAGAGAAAAAGAAACATAAACTGATTTTTGGGGGCTAAGCTTTGGAAACCATGGTCGTTTCAGTGCTACAGGAGCAGGCAGAAGTGTGGAGCTGGCTTAGGTAGAATTTTTCTGCTTATCCTGATTTCTGTTTCATTGTTTATCCTGTTTATCCTCTTCTTGTTATCCTGAACTAGTTTGCCTTCTTGTAAACGCCAACCTACGACCCTTAAAAAGAAATCATCAGGAAGGAAACTTGCTGACTGAGTCTTTCCTTTGCCTGTGGCAGTCGAATAAGCCCATCAGCTTATATAATATTAATATTTGTAAAAGCAAACCTACAGAGCTCATAAATCTTCCATAAAAGAGGGACAATATCTACGTCTATTTTAAAATGAAGCAGGTAAGTAGGTTCTGGGACAAAAGGGTGTTGATACAAAGGAAGTGGAGAGATGAAAGAAACGAAATTGCCATTTTAATCTAAAAATTGTCTCTGAGGAAGTAATACCAGAGGCCTCACTGCTGCTGGAGCCAGTGTTTTGCTCTGGGTCATCATTTGGCCAGGGAAAGCCCCCATCCCTGGCTGTTCCCTGATATCCCATTCAGGTGGGTTAAGGAGTAAAAAAAAGTCAAAAAATTGAAGCAGGCCTTGTCTGCTGAAGAGAGGACTGCATTGCCATTTTCCTTAACTTCGTGCTTCTCCAAAGGAAAAAAAAAAAAAAGTACAAAAAATCTGCAGGTTTGGATTCCGTTAAACGTTTTTTAAGGCACAAAGCAGGCATTTCCCCATTAAGTGTGGGAACCCAGATGAGGAAAGGAATAATGCAGTCTATTTTTAGCCAACCAAGTGAGCAGTCTGTCTCCGGCCACACACGTGGAGCAGCTCCACAGAGGAACGACTTTCTTAGTCTTTCATTGAGTACTGCCCATGGTGGGATGGGAAGGGCAAAATCAAACCATTTGGAGATTGTAAAGGCAAAGTAAAATTCCTTTTTTTTTTTTTTTTTCCTGTTCCAGTTTTTTTAATTCTTCGAGCTGTGATGTCTGTGGGTGGCTGCAGGGGATGGGGCATGGGCAGCACCCAGGGTAACCCCATTCCTGATTGCCACAGGAGTTGAGCGTGTTGTGATGGCTTTTCCCCACTCCCAAGGACACAGCACAAGTCCCAGCATCCACAGTGGGGTGAGGGAACCTCCAGCCCCACGCAGGGACAGTGTTTTGTCCATGAACAGCCTGGCTGTGGTCTGTAGGGTGCTGCAGCTCAGCACTGAGCAGGGTGAGGGCTCTGGCTGGCAGCTGTGTTTATCCAGAGTGATGGAGAGGAGGGGCAGAGGAGTGGGTGGTTTTGGATGTTTCTGCCAGGCATGCATTTCTTCCTTTATGCTCTTTTTATTTCTTCTTTTCCTTTTTTTTTTTTTTTTTTCCCCCCCTCCTGGACCTGATCCAACAGGAAACCTTCTATTCTGTATTGTTCAGAACACAGAACAACGGAGCTGGATCAGAAGAGTCATTGTGTGGGCTTGGCTTGGTCCTGCCCAGCTCCCAGCCCCATCTTTGCTAACTCCAGCACTGCAGAAGCCCACCATGTGTGCCCCTTTTTTGGCAGTGTCTGTGAAATGAATCCGGCCCAGCCACGATCAGGGTAAAGCAGAGGTGGGCATGAACTGCTGGAAGGAGTTCCCAGTGGAAGGAGACAGAACCAGCAGAAGGGAGCCCAGGAAATACCATTATATTCATTTTAGAGATGGTCACAAAGAGGTGATTCCCACAAAAACTGAGCTGGGATCCTGGTGAGCCCCAGACCGAGGGCATGAGTCACGTAGTGCAGCCTCGCTCCTTCCCAGCTCCTCCTGCAGCTGGAAGATGGTCAGACATTGGCTTGATCTGAACTCTCTGATGAAGCAATTTTTTGAAATAGAGAGTTGTTGAAGCTGAATCTTCTCCTGGGATTAGGTCAATTCATTTAGTGCAGCACACTTTTGAGGAAAAGTTTTTATCGTGCCAGCTCAGGCAAGAAATATGTTCATGGAATTTTAGTATTCAGCTGAAATCACTATTTCATTTAAACATTTTAAGCTAATGAGAGTTGGCAAAAAAAAGCTTTTTTTTTTTTTTTATTAAGAAAAGGTGGAAATAAAAAGGGAACTTGTTGAAGTTATCTCAGTGGAAAATGTTTTCATGTTTTTCATTTATGGACATTTATAAGTTTAGCGCTGGCATTATTAAGGGCAAGAAAATATCTGAGAAGCTTTCACAAGGCCCAGAGATAATTAGTCAGACAATTCCTGCTGCTGTTTCTCATCTCCAAGCCAGCTGCATTTTTCCCTGGTGAAATTTTCTGCCACAGCAAAGGGGGAAAGTGAAGGTTTCAACCTTATGGATCAGCTTTGCTTACAGGGGAGAGAGGAAACCAGCCCAGAACCCCTACCCTGGACAAGAGATGAATGAGAGCAATTTCACAGAGGTCTATAAAATTATGGAGAACCTGAGCAAGGCAGGATAAACATGATGGTCTGGATGAAAAATCACACGCAGGGACATCAGTGCTTGCAGGGTGGATCAGGCAAAGGACCTGTGATATCTGTCTGTTGGTTCCATCAGAGATTTGCTCTGGGGAGTCCACTCGTGTTTGTGCTTTCTCTGTCCCTGGGTTAAGAAGGACAGAAGGCCCCCAGGGCCCTTGCTGGGTGTTCCCTGTGCCGTTGCTTTCCCCGGCCTTTTGCTGCCGCCTCCATCTCCAGGAGGGCCTGAGGACAGCCCAGCTGGGCATATCTCTGGTGTGGCAGTGTCTCCACTGTCATTAGAGGATAAATGACACCGTCTCCACGGCCAGGGAAGAAACCAAATTAAACTCCGCCATCCTCAGCGACTGATGGGCCGGCTGCCGACCTCCGTGTCACAGCCAATTCCTCACCAAGAATCAAGGGTGAATTGCATCTCTAATTTCTGTCACAAATGTTTTTTGCTATGCAAAGGGACAAACAGTAGCAGGGAGGAGAGGAGAGAGCGCTGGGCTGGCCCTCAGCCCGGTGGCAAGAGGAGGCTGTGACGATGCTGAGACGTTCCCAGGCCAATGGAGTTGCATCAAAAGACTAGAAGTGGCCAGATAAGCTGTTTCCTGGGCACACCATCCCACTAGAATAAGGCAGGTGTGAAGGAGGGTGAGGAGGGAAAGGGAATTGCTGGTGAGAAACGCTGCACAGCAGTCCGTGCTCCTCAGTGGGGAGTCACACCAAAGCGTGGGGAGATCTGCCCTAGAGCTCTGTAAGTGTTGAATCTGTTTGTTTGGGCTTGCCAGAGGGAGGCCTGGGTATGCTGTGGCATTCGGAGGGTGGCCACTGCAGGTGACACCAAGCTATGAGACATTCAGAGTGTAGCAATAAGCAGGCACTGACTCCTGGCACTAATCTGACCACGATCCATTTGTGGCGTATCGACTGCGGTGGAAGCCTGGCTCGATATCAGTCTTCAGGAGCCTCAACAGATCAATGTTTGATACAGATAAAGAAAATAGAGGGCAGGTGTTTATGGCATTCCCTGCGTGCAGTATTATTATTCCTTGCTCATCCTTCTGCTGAGGGAGGGGAGGGAGCGAGGAGGAAGGTGAGAAAGGTTTTTAGAAAGATAATTCAGGAGACATTTAAAAAGCAGTTGGAAGAAGGAGATTTATGGCTTTTTTTTTTTTTTTAACATCAGTTTTAGGCTGAAAAGAGGAAGCGAAAAATCTTCATAAAAATATATTGTCCTTTGAGAGACAAATTCCTATCAAATAGTGGGTTTGGGTTTAGTTTGGTGCCCAAGGCAGGAGGATCCCTGGCACATGGCTATGCTTGCCAAAGATTTGGGAAAGAAGGATATGCAGGGGTTCCACTGGTCCCCACTGCTTTCTGGTGGTAGGGAGACCCACACCTGGCTCTAAATACTTTAGGGCAACTGGTAGGGAGAGGATTAAAGCAGAGAATGTGGAAATGCTGGAGAGGATGGCTCAGTTTTGTGTCAATGCTCAGGTCTTGGACAACTGTATGGCTCAGAAGGGCTTGGAGGCTTCATGGTTGGGGTTTATTTCCATCAAAATCCTGGTGTTGTGAAGGTTGAAGTAAAACAAGCCATCCCTATGGAACCATTAAGTTGGAAAAGACCCTTAAGATCAAGTCCAACCATCATGTCCTTAGACCATCAGGATGCATCAGCTGCTCTGCAAAACCTCGGCCAGAGGTCAGGGAGGTTCCTCCATCAGAGCCAGGAATCCTCCCCAAGGAGGCTCCCTCGGGAAGTGACGACCCAAGGGAGGTGGAATTGCCTGTCCCTTGTGATGGGCAAGCTGGGAATAAACACAAAAGCGTGAAAGTATTTCCAAGCAGAACAGACAGGACCTTCAGAGCATCTTGTCCTATGTCTATATTTCCTCCTTTTCCTTTTCTCATCCCCCCTTCTCCCTGTTTCCACAGGACTGGCTGACAAAGTTCGGGTACCTGCCTCCTCCAGACCCCGTCACGGGGAAGCTGCAGACGCAGGAGATGCTCACCAAGGCCATCACTGCCATGCAGAGGTTCGGGGGGCTCAAGGCAACGGGAGTCCTAGGTCAGTGGCTCATGATCCCTCCTCTCTTCACTGCAAGGGGGAGCAGGGATGGCTCCTTGCAGGTCTGTGGAGGAGAAGGGACTTGGCCCTGTGCTCTGGAGCAGCAGCATCCCCAGGAAAAGCTCAGGCGGGTGTCACACACGGCCCAGTTTGCAGCTGTGAGAGTAATTACATGGCTCAGGTGCTCTGTTGCCTCGTGCTTTCAAGAACCTGAGGCAAGCAATTATTTCAACAGACCCACAGACCCTTGGGGTTCCCGGTGTGCTTAAAATAGCTCTTGGTGTGTTCCAAAAAAAAAAGACAAGACAAGGGAAAAAAGAAGAGTTGTCCTGTTCAAAGCCTTACTTGCAGCATCAAATTGAATTGCACAAAAATCCTGATTTAAGCTTTCCAATTTGCTATATGTAGATATTTTGGGTTCTTTGCTGCTGGGGCACAGGCAGGGAAAGGAGGAAGACGGTGTTGCGTCATCCTGGTGCTGCTTGTTCCTGCCCACGTGTCAGGGGGTGCCCGTGGAACTGGCAGCGCTCCCTGGGGCTCTGCTTGGATCTCACCCAGCCACAGAGGCTGTGGATGCTCTGCAGTCACCCCCAGCCAGCTGAGAGCCCATCCCCTGCCCCAGCAGCTCCAGTGCCCAGCAGGAGCAGGGAGATGAGTGGCTTCCCTGCGGCAGGCACGTCTGGCTGGGAGGGAGCAGGGCAAGGCCAGGCTGCAGCAGCTCGAGTTCCCCAGCGTGGCCGGGGTCACTCCTCTCAAAGTCTTCATTGAGGAGAGGAGAAAGCCAGCATTATCCCAGCCAAGGGGAGGGAGCTTCTCTGCTCTCCTCCGCTCCCTGACACACGGCTGTGACCTCCTGCCGTGGGGGCAGCTTGCTCCCTCGGCTCAGGACAGGATTAAGGAGAAGCTGCTGATTAGCAGGCAGGTCTCCATCCATCCCGACATCCCGGAGCATTGGATGCATCCCCTCACCGGGACTTGCCCTCTCCAACTCTTAATTGCCCACGTGCAATTATTTCTGTTCCACCTCATCACAAGCTGCAGGAGGCCCAGGAACAAGGATGGCCTTTTGAATGGATTTACATTTGCATTTTTGGAGGGGAGTGTTGGAAACAGGCTGGGGGGCTGGGCAGGTCATAGATGTTTCATGAAAACAGAGTTTAAGAGGTAAAGTCAGCAGGAAAAGGGGTGAATGAAACAACATGTCTGTGTTTTTTGAGAACAGGCACTTCAAGCTTTCATTCATTTTTAAAAATAAATAAGAAGGAATAAGAGCATTCTCCAAACGAGCTCCTAGCTGAACAGAGAAGGAGTTTGTTTAGATGTGAATGTTTCTCCTTGGCAGAGGAATAATGGGAAATTCAGCAAGAGAGAACAAAACAGAAAAATTAAAAAAAAATATATGTTTTAAAATATCTTCAATTTCTCGTTTTTTTTCCCCCATCCTTAGATGAAGCCACACTGGAGCTGATGAAGACCCCTCGCTGCTCTCTGCCTGACCTCGCCACTGCGGAGACCAGGAGGAAGCGATTCACGCAGGCTGTCACCAAGTGGGGCAAAAGGAACCTGTCCTGGAGGTAGGAATTCATCTACCCCTGCTGAAAACTTTCAGCGAAGCACCAATTCTACACAGACCTGTGCTAAATATGGCTTTAAGATGAGTTTCAGGGTGATGGTTGGAACGTCTCCCTGCGTGCTCCCGGGACCCCACAGACTATTTATTTGAACTCTTCTCCTGTCAATCCCACCCTTGACTTCTTGGACCCACTTGGCAATGGCTGGGAGTTGTGTGGTTTTGGCCAGTGGATTAGCTGGAAGCTTTTTTCTGGGTTACAGTGATTGTTAGAGCAACTTTTTTCATGAGTTCATCGGGACTTTGTGCTTTCTCAAGCAGATGCCATGGCTGGAGCTTCTCTTGCCTCACCTGAGCACAAAGGTTTGGGAGCATTTTTTTCTCCCAGTCTTTGGCACAGGGGAGTATTTCTCCCTCCCTGTCAGTGTGTGGGTCACTCTGAGCCTGTGACACATGGAAGCTCAGGTCCAGCTTCCAGAAACACTGCAGGTCAGGGTTGGCAAGCAAACTGATCCCTGTCCCACCAGGGTTTGTCCTTTTTGGGACTCATTTTTCCTCCCTCAAGGACCATGTGCTGCAGTGATTTTTTCCTCCAAGAAAGGTCAGCACCACAGGATGCTCAGACTGTCCTGAAAACACCCGTGGATGCTGTGGAGAGTTCTCCTTTTTAATTACAAACTTCTCTTTGATCCTGGCATAGCCCTAGAGCGAGTTCTCTTCCCGCTGCAGTAACAAATCTCATCTTGGCTGTCGCTGTTGACATGTGTTGAAACTGTGGCATTACCAGGGATTTGGTCCATGTTCCAGCAGATCCCTTTGAGACCTTATTTTGAGAGAAGATAAACATAACTCAGCTTCAGTGAGAAGCAGTTTTGGCTCATGCATGGCTTCATGTAGTGAAGTGACCCGTTATAAAAACTCAGCCTGGCTCCCTGTTGCCCAGCCCTGTCTGGGTGAGAGGAATAAACTTCACATTTCAGAGAGGAGAAAAACCCTTTGAGTGAAACAAGAAAACCTGATGTTCTGTGAGCTGCCAGAGCCAGGTCAGGGGCACGGCCCGTGCACAGTCTGACTCCAGCAGCTCCTGGCAAACCTGAGTGCCATGCCATGGCAGGGCAGGTGGGGTGGGTGGGCAGCAGGGGCAGGGCACTGGTTCTGCAGGTACCACCAGGGCACAGCATCCACAGTGTCAGGCTGGAGCGAAGCATGGAGGTGAAATGGGGTCAGGTGAAATGTTCTGATGGATGCAGCCCTGGGATACCCCTCACCTCCCACCCCCTTGGAAATTGTGATGCTGCGGCAAAGACTGCCATAAAAAGGGGTTTAGGTCTGAGACAATATTATATATAAGACATAAAAAAAAAAAAAGAAAAAAATCCATCTCCTGACAGAGTAATTTCTGCTTTTTATTCTTTGGTCCTTTCCAAGATCTTGGCTTTTGTCCAAGAAGGGGCTGTATTTTATAACTGTGGGTTGTATAAGCCAGCAGAAGGCTATAGCATTCCAGAAACTCCAGTGCAGTGTTTACATCCAGCACTTTAGATTAAACTGGCTTTTTGGAAACCGCCATGAAAATCGGCCAATGGAGACATAAAGTTTTACACTCTTACCTTCTACACATTGATTGAAGATTTTGAAAGAGGAAAACAAAACTAAATTCTACCGTGCCGTGGATTTAAAAGCTGAAGAAAAGCCTGAACAATTGGAAGGCTGGAATAAACGGGGGAGCAAAACTATATGAAAAGGGGGTCGCAGGACAGGCACCTGCACTGATGGAGAAGAAGGGGGGAAAAAAAATTATAGGCATGCAGATTGCTTGGGTTTCTTGTTTTTACCCTTGAATGCAGCCAGCCCGTGGGACTGGAGGGCTCGGGCAGTGCAGGTTGCTCGCAGTGCAGCCTCAGAGCATCCCAAGCAAAGCATCAGACACGGCCTGTTTTCTGTGCCTCGTCTCCGTGGAAAGTTTCCAGGATATTACAGCCCATAAATCTTCTTTTCACAGGATTTTTTTTTTTTATTACCCCTTTCTATTTTCCCGTCACCATCCCTCCCGGGGTGCCGAGGCGCTCGGCAGCCGGCGGGGGAGCGGCGTGCTGCGGATGCCCTCTGTCGGCATCTGGCACCTCTGCCTGCAGCCTCTTCTTCCCCCTGGCTCTTCAGCCTGGTTTTCCCTTTGCTGATTTTAATCTGTCGCTCCCGGCTGTGCCCTGCAGAAGGGGAGTTCACAGCCGGCACCTCCATCTCTTCTCAGCACCCGCTGTCTCCCCACGGCGCTGGGAAGTGCAGCAGCAGGGCCGTGCCCCTTCTCTCTGCATGCTCTGAGCTCCCTGGGGCAGGGGAAGCTGTTGAAGCCAAGCTTTCTAAATTTCCTGGGTTTTTTTTTTCTCGCTGAAATCTCAGCCTGGTGCCAGACTGAGCTGACTTTCATCCGCCTTTAGTTAAGGATGAGTCCCTCGTGCCGCTTCATCAGAGCTGCAGTCTTTGAAACTGCGATGCCCGGGCCATGGGGTGCCAGAGCTGGAGCAGACACCGCTGGCAGAGGAGCAGTGATGCCTGTCAGTCACTGCCCACCAGTGCTGTGAGGGCCCTGAGCCCGCCCGAGGGGAGATGTGCCATTGCCTGAGCACTGATGAGGATTTACTGAGGCACAGAGGGGCAGCCAGGCAGGAGAGTCTGGGTAAGGGTGTGCAAGCCCCAGCGCTGCAGGGAGGACCTGATCCTCCTGCTTTCATCCTTTAATCCATGGCATCCCACCACGGGGACAGCCCAAGCCCAGCTGGTCACAGACTGCCTCGTCTCCCACATCTGGGGGTGACAGATGCTCGAGGGGGACGGTGTCACCTCTCAGTGTGGAGCTGCTCTGGTGCCAGGGTAGCTCCAGATCGGGGCTGCCATGCCATGGATGGCTCTGGGAAGCTGGAAAAGCACCTTTACCACGGCAGCAAGTGCCCACCCCTTCAACTGTCCCCTCTTCTCTCCCTCTCCAAGAAAAATCAGAGTGGGTTTATCAGGCAGTCCTTAGCCCGCTGTGTTTGGTAGTTCTCAGCATTTATTGTATTTGTCTGTGGTTTCAGGGCTGGGAAGGTGAAGGAGTGTTTTCATTAACCAGCTATTGATTTCTCATCCATCACTCTTCCACTTTTGGAGGACAAAAACCAAAAAGGACCCCAGAAATCGAGTTAAGTGTTGGTGTGGGTGCCCCTCAATAGCAAACTGAGGCAGACCAGTCCTTCCTGGTCGCTACTTATTAACGATCCTGGACACAAAGTCCCTTTGGGGTGGGAGAAGCAAAGGAGGAGACTCAGGGGACATGTGAAGGAGTGGGTGAAAGTCAACATTCATTTGTCTGCACGGCAGTGCTGCTGTCTGGGTGAGCTGGGAATGCTCTCTTGGCACCCAGTTGTGCCACCCACCACTGCTGGAAGCTCAAGGCAGTGTTGGTGGGGTGGCTGGAGGGGGCTGAGCAGCCTGGTGTTTGTCACCTTCCTGCTGCTCGGCAGGGGCCGTCTGGAGCAGAGAGA
Source organism: Empidonax traillii (assembly GCF_003031625.1). Lineage (NCBI taxonomy): Eukaryota > Metazoa > Chordata > Aves > Passeriformes > Tyrannidae > Empidonax > Empidonax traillii. The sequence continues at coordinate 142,532 of NW_020955973.1, read as the reverse complement.
TTTCTCTCCAATTGCATCAGGGCTTTGCCCAGAATTGGAGCTCTGTAAGGGGAGTCTCAGGAGGTATTAACAGCCAAGGAGTGGTGCTCTCCGCTGGGGACCTAAACACCATTAACTACAAATAATAAAAATAATAATCAAGGTAGGAGGAAGGTTATTTATCTGCACGAGGTTGGAAATGTGCCTCCTTTTCGGTGGAACCGGGTAATGCAACGCCAACAAAAGTCCTATCAGCATAATAGTCTTTTCCTAATCGGGTTGAAAACAATTAGCAGAGCTCCAGCAATCAAATCAGATGCTGAATTGAAAAAGCCTGATGGGATTCTCTTGAAAAAAATGACGGGGATAATGAATAAAGGAGAGGGGACTTTTCACTTACACCTGCAGCATGTTAATAAAATGTGGGTCAGCTCAGAGGTGCAGGACCTTTTATAAGAAGCAAAATAGGTATTGATACTCTTTCTGCCTTAATCTAATGTTTCTGGAGTCAGGGCTTGGGATGAATATTAATAATGTTTGTCTCTTTAGACGGGGCTTTTTATCCCCCATCCTTTTACAAGGGAGGTCTGATTTATTATCCTCATTCTACAGCTGGAAAAAAGAAGGAAAGAGAAGGAAAACAGCTCACGTGGCTTGTGAAGGAAAGAGCAGATAGTGTCCCTGAATGTGTGTCTGTGCCCTAGGCACCGTGATCTTGGAGAAAGGTCATAATTCCTGGGCTACACATGGTGTGTTTTACACATATAATGACTTGTTCAGTAGAAATTAAAGCAGCAAGGGATTTACCTAAGTCCAGATGAGTGTTGTGGAAGATGAAAACACCCAGTTAAAGAATATCTGGAAACCAGGTGACCTTTCTGTAGTGTAGAGGATTACATCCAGCCAGAGTCTTTTCTATAAATTATAAATTGCCTGACAATTGTATTTTCTAATCCCACGCTCATGTTTGTACCTCTGTGCTGCCTCCTTTACAAATGCATTTTTTTTAAAGTCCTGTGATTATCTGATGTCACATGCAGGTTAACTCATGTAGAATAGTTGATAAGGTCTTTCTTTGCCCAAAGAGTTTAGGGATAGCGAAGATATGAATGATTTTTGCTCATTTGCCTGTGATGTGTTTGGCCTGATTCACCCACCCCATTCCCACCGTCTCCAGGATGGGCTTCCTAAGCTCTTCAGAGAAACTGTTAGTGAGATTTCTGCTTGCCCCCATGAGTCCCTGTTTGTTCTGTCCCAGGTTTAACCCTGGCTAGTTTTGCCCAGGGCTGCCTGTCTCTGAGGACATGGGATGTATGCAAATATTTGTGAAAAGAAGAGCTCCCAACCCCAGCCAGCAAGTCATTCCTACTCCCTTTCTCTGATCCATGGTGTCTCCTGGCACCCAAATCACTACGTGGAGGATGAGCCTGAGCACTGTGACATCCCTTTCTGACACCTGTAATTACCTCTTGAAGTGTAGTCGGGTCATTACTGGTGCTGGGGAGTGGTGTGGAGCTGAGTGATGCTCTCCCAGCTGTATTATGCAGGAGGGCAAGCAAGGTGATCATAATTGTTGCTTCAGCCTTTAAAAATCTGTCAAGCCATGAATATTTCATGAACACTTTGGTTGGCGTGCTGGTGCACAAGAAATAAAGTATCTGTTATTACTGGGGTAGAGCTGGCCAGAAATTTTCCAGCAGAATTGGTTTCTGTCAATAATTACTCAGTCAACAGTACATTTGCTTGGAAAGTGTGTATATTTTTGTCAAAATTGTCAATGAAAGATTATCTAAACATACTCCTTTAGAAGCCAAGGTGCCTTGTTTCATCTCTGTCTTTTCATCTCCTCTATTAAATCAACAATATTAGGAATTCTTTTTCAAAGTTGGCTTACACAGGAAACATTGAGTTTTTTTCCATTTCCAGCCCAGCCCAAAAGGGAGGGTGGAACTGTGAGGCTGAAGGACAGATTCCAGCACACAGGTTGTCCCACCTGGCTTCTCTCCGAGGGCAAGGCAGAGCTGGGGACCACAGTAGGCAGTGCTGATACAGAGAGACAGGAATAGCCCTGAGATGAATGCACAAGTGTTGCAAGCCCCTGCTCATCAATAGTTTTTTCTACCAAGAAGCAAGTCAAGAGCTTCTCAACTCCAGTGCTCCATCAGGTCGCCAGTCTCCTTCAGGCAATAGGCTTGAGGCATCTTGAATTTACATAAAACGCATCCTTTCCTCTTGCTCCTTGTTATGGATTGCAGTCTGTGAGACTGCTGGCAGTGCACTGGTTTCAGAGTATATTTTATAACTCCAGCAGACATGCTGGGAAATATATGGAGGCAGCAAACCTGTACTGGATTTCTGTGTGTGTGTGTGTAATAAGAATGAGCAATGACCTGCTGTTTGCTGCAAGAAAACTGATGGGCCCGTGTGTGATGCAAAGGCTTCAGACGTCAACAGTCTCTGTGTGTTTGGGCTGCGCTTGGAGCGAGTAAGTGGTGAGAAAATAATTAGCAATAGGTCTGAAAAGGAGCTTGGAGAAAAAAAAAAAAAAAATGGGCAAGTTCTGGAAAGGGAGTCATGATGTTGGCATTTCCAAGGATGGACAAGAGTTGTAGTCCTGGGGCCCTGAGCATTAATAAGAGGTTCTGGCTCTGAGGGCGACTGCCCCCTGGCACAGCAGGGTCAGGAGGTGTCAGGATTCAGATCTTGGCTGTGTTTCACACTCGTGGGTGTTCCGCACTCTGGTGGGCAAGACTGGCTTGGTATTTCCAGAAGTCCCAAACTCAGTCTCTGAAATCCTCACAGCCCTGGAACTGATGTGATTCAGGGATTTAAGGACACGCCTGTGAAGGGCGTTTTGGGGCACTTTGGGGGAGCACCAACAGCTCTGACGGCCTCACCGAGGCTCTGTGATGCACCAGCCACCTGCAGAGCCAGTTCTGGTGACCCCACGGAGATCTTTGGTGCTCCTGACCCGTCCTCTTCTTCACCCTCTTTGTTTCAGAGTTCGCACCTTCCCGAAGGAATCCCACCTGGGCCACGACACGGTCCGGGCCCTGATGTACTACGCCCTGAAGGTCTGGAGCGACATCACCCCGCTGAATTTCCACGAGGTGGCAGGAAACAATGCTGACATCCAGATAGACTTCTCCAAGGCAGATCACAACGACGGCTATCCCTTTGATGGGCCTGGGGGGACGGTGGCACACGCTTTCTTCCCCGGAGACCACCACACAGCGGGAGACACTCACTTTGACGACGACGAATATTGGACCTTCCGATCCTCAGGTGGGTCAGGGTGGGAGAGCTGCAGCCAGACACACAAGAGCTCCCACTTTCCTTCTTCTTCTCTGGTGGTTAGAGTGGTTTAGCCTCTGCTACACCTTGACCCCAGGCTTCAGGATTCCACCCCCTTCTTCTGATTTCCCTCTCAGCCTTGCTAATAAAATCACCCCAGGCAGAACTGAGGATATTCTATGTTCCTGCAAGCCTCAGTGGCACCTCTGTGTTTCTCCCCATCATGCCAGCAGTTGCAGAGCTCCCCATTGCCCACCCCCAGTTCCCATCTCTCCTGGGCCTGGAAAGCCGCAGGTTGGGTGTGTGGCTGCTGGAGCTCCTGAATGGGGACTGCATTCTCTGACTTTGATGTCTTTTGGGTGGCTTTGCTGCCACGTGTCCCAGTTTCCTGGTTTTAAAGTACATTATTATAAGGTGACCTGCCTGGAAAGGGCTCTGTGTTCTGCAGTAAAAAGCCCCCTGTGAGCACTATGTTTTTCCTGCACGTTTCCCTACACCAGGATGGTTACACGTTACAGTTTTATTCCTTTTTACTTTTTATTTCATCTCCTCTGGTTAGAGAGCAGAGTTTTAATAAGCAGAGGGACTTTCAGAAGCGAGTGTTCCTAAGCCACAAAACCATCTGTGGGGATCAGATCCCCAAGCTTTGTGGCACGTTTTGACAGAGTGTCTTCTCTGCAGTCACCAGCTGCTAATTTGCTTGTCACGCCACCTCCTTTGCCAGCCTCCCAGGGGGCTCCTGCTGCCTCAGCTTAATGACTTTGTTTAGACCTAATCGTCTTCTCTGAAAGCAGCTAACACCTTCTTCCTCCCCCCACCTCTCTCCTCCTGCCCACCAGTTGACCTCCATCCATCCCCCTGAGTGTTGGTTGGTAGGAGCGTTCACCAGACGTGCTGGAGGAGGTCTTGAGGTGAAGGCCAAAGGTCTGGACAGGCTGATCCTTTAGGATTGCACCTGCTCCTTGGTTCACAGTGCTGGGCTTTTGGTTTATTGGCTCCTATGGGGAAGGGAAAGGAAGGAAGCAGCAGCTGCGCTCTGCAGACACACAGGGCAGGGGCAAGTGCTGCAGTCAGCAGCTTGCCACAGCAGATGTGTCAGTGATGGGGTCAGGATGGTGCTGCTTGTGTAGCTGGTGGTTGGGACACTCATTGTGAAACAAATTCATGTGAAGGAGAGAGCTCAGAGCCAGCATTCCTGCAGGGAGTGTCCCTCCAAGCACTGCCGGGGGGATGAGGGGATGAGCCTGACGGCGAGAAAGCTGCCCTCTATTTTGAAGGTCCTGGAGCTATCTGAGCTTCATCTTTTATTTATTTTGTTCTCCCCAGTGATTCAAAAACAACAACTTGGTAGGTGATATAAAAATATCCCCAAGGTTGTCGGTTTGGCATTAAAATGTCAGAGAGCATATGTCTTGTTCTCCCCTAGTGCTGGGGAAAACAGCACAGGTTATAAAAATCCCAACTCTTTGCAGACACTGTAAATAATAGTCATGAAGGAAAAGGCAAAGCTCAGCAAAAAATATCCCCCCTTCCACCACCCCAGGACTGGTGGGGAGCACTGAGGATTGTGCAGGATTAGCCATGGCTGCTTCTGTGCCACATCTCCTTTAGCTCCAGGGAACGTGGCACTCCCCTGAGCTCCACAGGGACCTTTCCAACCTCACTGCCTGTTCATTACAATACCTGAAATCATGGTGGTTGTGACGTGGGTGCTGTCTCAGCCATTTGTCCAGCCCTCTCTCAGGTGCCCACAGGGATCTGGGTATAAGAGGCTGGTCTGGGCTGATGTCTGGGTTGCTCTTTATTTTGGTATGGTACACTTTAGTCTCCAGCTGGAAAAAAAAAGCTTGACCTGTTCCAAAGCTTTTCTTTCCCTTTCTTTCTGTTCATCCAACATATACCTGCACTTTTTCCCCACAGCCCACCCAAATCCCCCCAAATACAACCGTCATGCAGTGACTTTAATTCCAGTTTGGTCTTTATCCCCAGATGCCCATGGGATGGACCTGTTTGCTGTAGCTGTCCATGAGTTTGGCCATGCCATTGGCTTGACCCACATCTCTGCCATAGAATCTATCATGAGACCCTACTACCAAGGCCCAGTGGGGGACCCTCTGAAGTATGACCTGCCTTACGAGGACAAAGTCAGAATCTGGCAGCTCTATGGTAAGTTTGTGTCCTTCACCCTGCTCCAGCCCGTTTCTGCTGTGGGAGGACACACTGGAGGAGCTGTTTTCTGGAGCGAGTGGAGCTGGTGGAGAGGATGGTGTTTCCCCACTACTGCTTCTTGCCTTTCCTCCCAGGAGTCAGGGAATCCGTGTCCCCCACTGCCAAGCCTGAAGTGAGCAAAACAGACGACCATCCCGTCCTGCCAGAGCTGCCAGAGAACCGCTCCACTGTCCCGTAAGTCAGATTAGTTCCTTTCCTGCAGAGGATGTGTGGTAGTGAAGCTCCGCCCCATCAGTGTCTTGCCTGATCACTCTGGCTTTGCTGTTTCTCTCTGGACCCTCTGGATGATTCCCTAAGACTCAAAATTTTACTCATACGAATGGAAACGTGCCCCCGTCACCCTTAGGTAAATTCATTCTTGCTGAAATTTTAATCAAACTTCCTCAGCAGGATCCTGAATTGCACAAGCATAACTGAGCTAAATCTTTCCACGGTGAGCAACTCCCCAGTGTACCTGTGGGGGTGAATATTGGAACAAGTGGACTGATAGCCTGACTCCAACACAGGTTTGCCTTGGCACAGGACTGCTTAAACTGATGCCATCAAGCAACCAGCGTGTCTTCATTAAGGGAAGTTCTGGATCTGGCTCATTAATAAACGTTGGAGTTACCAAATTGCTTTACTGCCAGGACAGCAGGACAGTTAAGAGGAGAAGGAACACGGAACCAAAAGGCAGGAGGTGATGGTCACACACGTTTTTGTCAGATACCAGGAGCACCCCAAGTGAGAGTGGCAGAGATGGAGCAGGTCACCTTCACCTCCTGGTTCTTTTTCTGTTTTGTTTTTTTTTTCCTGGAATGTGCTGAATGCCATTAATTATCTTTCTCCCTGCATAGCGTCTAATAGCACTTTCCACAAGGCTCTCTGTGGCTGTGTTCTGACCTAGAAACATGAGAGCCTTTCTCTCTGCTGCTGTCTCCTGACCACCGTCTCAAACTGGCAGCAGGAGGAGCAGAAAACCTGTTTGTGCCAACCCCCTTGTTCCTGCCCCATGTGCTGAGAGGGTGGGTGGGGTTCACCTCCACATCTGACATTTTGTGGCCAAAGAGGGCTGTGAAGCTGGTGCTGGCAGCCTGAACAACTCTCCCATCAGCAGATTAGATTTATGCTTCCCTCTCACCCAGAGCAGCTTTTCTGTGCATGTTCCCAGCATCCTCTCCTTGTTCCTCCATCAATCATCATTCCTTACGTGGGCTTTGTGGCTCTCTGTCCTTCACATTCTGTGCCTCCCCCACCCACCTTGTTAAGGCAGCTCAGTATCTCAGCTGCCCCTTGCTGGGTGCCTTTCACCAGGTGTTTTTCACCAGGTGTCTTGCACTGGGTATCCCGTGGCATCATCGCTCCTCCAGGTCCCTCTGTTTAGGCTCAGCTGCTTTCTGCTTTGCAGCTCTGTCACCTCCCACTGGCGTTTATGGAGCTCAGCCTCGGAGCAGCCACGTCCTGAGCCACTGGAGCGAGATGAGAAGCTGCTTGGCTGCTGTGCACGTGTCCTGCTGCCCTGGGGCAGCCGGCCGAGCCACGGCGGGCTGGGAGGCCAGCTCAGCCCTCACCAGCCTCACTGCCTGGTAGATGCAGAGCGTGTCCTCGCTCGACTCCCAGCCCCTGGTGGCCCAGGGCTGTGTGCCACAAGCTGGCTTCAGGCTGAGGGTTGCCTGAGCTCGCCTTGGAAACCGCCGGGCACATGGCTGGGTTTGAGCATCAGGAGGGGCGGGCAGGCAGGCACAGCCCGTAGCCTTCTGCCAAGGGCTCCAGAGCCAGGGGTGATGCAGTCCCTGGGATGGGAGGCACAGGGGGGACACGGCCTCTCACCTGGGCTGCGCTCACCTGGGCGCCTTTCCACAGGCTCCGGCGGGACGTGCCCAACAGGTGCAACACGCACTTCGACGCCGTGGCCCAGATCCGGGGGGAGGCTTTCTTCTTCAAAGGTGAGCACCTGCCCCCAGCACAGTGGCTGCCAGGGCTCTGTGCCTGTGTCACCCTGCTGTGGCACTGGTGTGGGCTGGGGTTGGGTGGTGAGGATGAGCTGCCCTGGGGTATGGGGGCTGCAGACCCAGGGAGGCAACTCCCACATTGGGGGGCTGAGAGGGAGGAGGAGGAGGAGGAGACAGGTTGGGGTAGAGGTATCCAAAGGGTGGAACAGTAAATCAGGCATTATTTTTATCCAAAAAGAAGGGAAAAGCCAGTGAAACTACAACACAATTTATTTTAAAATTGTTAAAATTGATGTGGTTTAACTCAGGGCATAGTGAACCTGTGGGACCTGTGGCCAAGAGCAGTTCATTGGCACGAGCATGGGGGGCTTCTGGTGGGTGATTAGGGAGGAGAGACCACCGGAGGCAAACCCACCTGCCCAAGTCCCCACGGTGTGCAGCTGCTGTGGGATGTGTGTCCTAACTCCAGGCAGAGCAGGTGCATGTCCACGTGCCAATCCTGGGATTTAACACTTCCCTCTGAAGCGGCCGGACTGGTGACGATCCAACACAGCAATTCGTACTCTCATCCATTCCCCTGGACTGCCCAGGTGAAGAACTAAAATCTGATGTCTGCACTACCGAAGTCAAAATCGAGGTTGAACCAGGGATGAGCGGAACAGCAACAACACTGCACTGTTTTTTTTTTTCTGGGATACTTCCAGCGGTCGTTTCCTTCCAAGCTTCACCTTCCCTAATGCTGCTTGCTGTGCATCACTCAAAGACAGCGCGTGTGCAATTGCAAACCGTCTGGTTTCGTGCCAGCAAACACTTGCTGGCAGGGTGTCCCCAGGGTGCCCGGCTGTTGGCAAGGATCCCATCGGTGCCTCCTCAGCCGTACAGAGCCTGCGTAGGCCGGACTCTGCAGGATTTCTTTCTCATCTTTCCGAGATGTAAAAATGCCCACTGGGCACTTCTTTTCCATCCCTGGCCACCCCAAAGCCATCCAGCAGGGAAGCAGAAGCCCCAGGGGTGAGCAGCAGCGTCCAGGCTTGTGTAACCCATCTGGGTATGGCAGTGGGAGAGCCTCGGGTCACACACGGTGACAGGGCTCCAGGGAACTCAGTGGGGAGCACAATACAGGGGCTGTTCCACAACGTTCTTTGTTCAGATGCCAGCTCCAAAAGGCCACAGGGAAGGAGGGAAAATCAGAGACGTGGACTGGTGTCAGGATAAATGGCTGTCTTGTCTCACAGAGCGGAAAAAATGATGAAGCGGGGATAAATCCGTCTCAGTTGTCCATTTTTGGATATATTTATTGTGGGCCAAAATGCAAATGGAAAGAGCACAGGGTCGGTGGATGACAGCTGCACATCTGCCTGCAGAGCCCAGCACCTCTTTCAGAGCTCCCATCACTGCCCCCGGACCACCCTGGGCACCAAGGAGCGGGGATGTCACCTCTGGGGCAGGATTTCAGTGACCTCTGGTGCTGAGCAACCTCCATCGATGGACGTTTTGTTCTCAGCTGGTCCACCTGGTTCCCTGGCTGGAGAGCAGCAGGACTGGAGCTCCTCAGGGCTCCCTGGATTGTCACGCTGAAGGCAGTGGGGGGGTTCTCCACACTTCAAATTCGCTGCTGGCTTTGATGTAGGGGCCTCGCTAGAGACCCCTGAAGTTTTAAACACCTTTGGCCTGCGTGTGTGTCTGCATGGCGTGTGCAGCAGTCTTGCCAGAGGCATCCAAAATCTGGACAGCCTGGTGCACAGCTGGGATCAGAATTACCTGGGATTAAAGAAAGCAGTTGCCTCAACCCACCGACCACGTACTGGGACAGCAGGGCTTCACGCTTGGCTTTTATTGTGCTTAGTTTGCCAGCTCAGAGAGGGGTTTAAATTGAGCTTTTTAAACAAACGTGAGGTTGGGGGGTTGTTTTTTGGATCTGGCTTTGGCTGATGAAGCAGCACTTCGACGAGCAGGCCAGGCCATCACACTCAGAATTCCTTGCTACTTAACTGCTTTATTTCCTTTCCTTTTTCCTGATAGCTTATCAAAAACCCAACCAAAGCAGCCAAGGACTCAGGCTGTGCCTGACTTTGGGGGTAGATTTCAGGCTTGCTTGCTGCAGCTGTTCACCCGCTGAGCCCATCACTCGCAGAGGGATGAATGTCAAAAGCTCCAGGGCTTCCCTTCGTGCCTCTGAGGAGCCCAGGGCGCTTCAAAGTTCAGATACTGGGTCTGCTAAGGAAGGAATTATCTTGAGTTCTCTATTTCTTGCTGAAAAAAAAGTGAAAATCTGGCTTTGTCTGGTGCCTTGCTAATTAGAGATGCAGAGATCATCTTTATTTAATTACATATGTTTCCATCAATGTAAAAATGGCCACCAAATTTGAATCCTCGGGTTTTTTTACTTCTTTAAAAAAGAATCTGTAATTATGGCAATTCCTACCATATTGGGATGTATTATTCATTTGTGTGTTTCAGTCAGATAGAGCAAATAGGCAAACTGGAGCAGAAGAACAAGAACATGATATAAATCCATATAATTAGAATAAAGCTCCCTCTCTGCAGATGTTTAAGTGTTAGGGTTTTGCCTCCTGCATTATTAGGCTAAGATCCAATTTCCATAAAATTTTAAAAGCCGGTGTCACAATCTGCCGGCTCTGGAGAAAGGGCTGAGTGTCGTGAATACAAATCTGAAGATGCCTCTCTGGTTTCTGTTGCTTATCTCCCCATGGGAATCCATGCAAGAGCAGATGTAAATAACAGGCAATAATTTCTAACAGGCAATAACAAATATGAGGCAAAGTCGAGAGTTGCCTCTTAGACATCTTACTTCAGCTCACACCACTCTGTGGAGCTCTCCAAGGAAAACACAGCACAGAGAGCGCTGCAAAAGCTCAGGCTGAGAATCCCAAAGCCAGTGCAGAGTTGGGTTTTGAGTTGCCCCTAAAACTCGTTAATACTCCCTGGGAAATCCCACATAAGGCTCTGTTAGCAGGAAGAGGTTTGTCATCCTTCCCACAGAGGAACCCAGATTACTCAAAATATTCCAGAAATATCCCAAATATTCCAGAAATACTCTTTCTGATCTGGGGCAGTGCTGCTGCAGGCGCTGAAGTGTGTTTGCTGGCACCACCAGTACATTCATTCCGGGAGCTCCGCAGGACTGTGGTCCCTGCTTATCCTGCACCTCTAGATGGTACCAAAGTCCTTAATTGTGCCTCCTTCCCAACCTCAACCCTTCCAGATTTGCATGGTTTCCTCCTCCTCTATTTTCTTACTCCCTTTCTTCATTTAAAAAAAAAACCTTCTTCTATTTTTAATCATAACATCCTAGACATTCCCAAAAGCAAAGCAGCTGAGCATCTTTTGTGCAGGAAGCTGTGGCTGCTCCGGGAGAGGAGGAACAGGGATGTTTTTTTGGAGACCCTGGCTAAAGGTTACTAATAGGCTGGTCCCACCAGCTCCCAGAAGATCCCATGCAGAGAGGGAGGGAGGAGATGAAAGGCTCCTCTTTGCCTGCCCCAGCTCACTGGCACAGCTTCACACCGTGGCCAGGAGTGTGACAACTCCAGTGCAGAGGATTATTTTAATCCAAAAAAAAAAAAAAAGGGGGGGGATTTCTTCTAATGGCTGCCAGAAATAGAAAGCAGTCCCAGCTGCTGCTGGAGAGCGGGATGGTTCTAATTCACGGTTCCCATCTCACACGCTTTGCTTCCTGCCGCTGCCACCCGCCTGCCCGGCGCTTGTCCCTCTGTGCCGGTGGGTCGAGTGTGGTTCAGTAATGTCCAGTCTGTCCCTCCAGGCAAGTACTTCTGGAGACTGACTCGCAATAAGCACTTGGTCTCCCTCCAGCCGGCTCAGATCCACCGTTTCTGGCGGGGTTTGCCGCTCAACCTGGACAGCCTGGACGCGGTCTACGAGAGAACCAGCGACCACAAGATCGTCTTCTTCAAAGGTGAGCGCTTCAAACGCGGTGCTGGAGGGAGCTCTTTTGTCCCCTCAATGTACAACCTGGTGCCAGGGTACCCTGGCAGCGTTTTGGCCTCTCCTGCAGGCAGGAGATACCAGTGCCAGCCACTGAGCATCTCCCAGGGCAGGTATGAGATCTGCTGTCTGTGAGCAAGGCAGGAGAAAGCAGCTGGCAAAGAGGGCAGGCCAAAGGTAGCAGTCACATTCCCCAGAAAGTGAGGGAAGTGTCATTGAAGATAAAGTTCAGGCAAATGTAACTGAAATCTAAGCTTTTCAAGAATGGAACACAAGCAGGAACCACCCCCACGCACACTCCACAGGTGCTGTGTTCCTGCTTTGGCCTTTTCTCTTTTTAATATTTGTTGCTGAGGAGGGAAGAAGTCATAGAGGGGACAAAAATGAAACTGAAGAGCTTGGTTTTGCTAATTATATTTCTTTTTCCACATTTTTTCTTAAAATAAGTGATGTCATCCTATCTTTTTGCTTAAAAAAATCTCACACCCTTCTTTCAGAAGAGCTGGAGGAACAGATCAGCTCTTGGTTTCTATACAAATGGCTCTGAGTCCCCCACAGACAATCCACTCATGCTGGTTAGATGCCACCCATGCCCTCAGTGTCACTCAGGCTCCTGGCAGGCACTGACTCTTGTTTCAGAAAGGTTGTGCACTTAGATGCTAAATACATCCCAGCCTTCCTGGCTGGAAATTGCTTTTTGTCTCTGGACCGTTCTGCTCCAAATGTGGTGCAATTATCAGTTTCAGAAGCGCTGAACCAAGCGCTTCTGGAAGCAATAATTTGGTTTCAGTTCCTCCAGCCAGGCTGGAGGGGTGGCTTATGCCCTGTGCAAGCCCCTGTGCTTGCAGAAGTCCCTCCAAGCACAGCCAAAGCCCTCCCGGAGCGCTGGCACGCCGAGCTCTGCAGAGATGTGCCAAGCCCTGCATCTCCCCACGGATCAGCCCGTGGAAGGCTCTGCCATGCGTGTCCAGCTGCCTCAGGCAGCCTGCCCTGCTCTGCTTTCCCAGAGGGAACGGGGCCAGCTGGAGCATGGCAGCCCTTATGCCTGGCACCAGACCCTCCCTCCAATCCGGTCTGCAGCACTCGCTCGCTTCCTCCCCTTCCTCCCTGCTCTGCCTGCTGGGGATGGACAGACAGACAGCAGCTCAGGTCCAGGGGCTCCTCCCAGCTGGAATTCCAGATGTGCCACAGTTGGTGTCTTGCCCCTGCAAGGCCCGTGGCCACCACACGCTCTGTGTTGGTCCTGCCTAACTCCCAACATGGACTCAGGATTTTCCATCCAGCTATAAAATACTGTCTCATTCTCCCCCTCTGGCGCTGTTTCATTGATCCCTGGACAGAAACCAAAGCACACAAATTACCTTGGCCTCTAAGGGTCCTGCTGCTGATACATGGGCGTGCATTTAAGGGCCTCTTCAGATATTCGAGAAAACCGAGGGAGGAAAAAGTCTGATCCTTAAAATAGGTTGTGTAATACCTAAAAGGACACTGCAGGTTCCCAAAGAGATGTTGTAAAAACGAATTCCCGAGTGGTTGGAGGATGATGAAGGAATTGAGACATCTGGGTTCATTTTCTTGTTCTCACACAGACCCAGGCCCAGTCACATCATGTTTATTTTTACTGGAGAAAAAAACCCACAACATACTGATGGTTTACTGCCCAAGGTGGAGCTGAGGAAGATGCCTGTGTAGACACTTGAAGAGCAGTGAGCTGCTCAGATGGGATTTGTGCAGCCCTTGTACATCCTCTTAAAATCCACAGGTCCTTCAGCCCGTCTGGCTCTGGGAAGTGTGGTGATTTCTCTTCCAGAGCAGGACTACACTTGGCTTCTCAGGAGCTGAATACCAGGCAGAAGGTGCCCATTTTGCCCACCAAAGGTGCATGTATCTTTGTTTCTTGCCCCCAGGGGGCAGAAAACCAAATGCCTCCACCAAATGCCTAAAAGTGACAAGTGTAGTAACATGTTCGTATCCTGGGACCATCACGCTTTCAGAAGCAAAGCAGGGCTATGTCCGTGGAAAGCCTGACAATAAAAAGCAACAATTCAAAGCTAGAGGTTCCCCAGTGGGCTGACCCCTTCCCATTCCCATCCTTAAACGCCAAGAGCTCAGTCCCGAGGCTTGTGACCACAACAGACGACAAAACATCGGCTCGTCCGTGAGGGAAAGCTGGTTCTGACCGCGAAACAAATGTAATTTTGCTCTGTGCTTCTTTCCTTCCCACAGGAGACAGATACTGGGTCTTCAAGGACAACAACGTGGAGGAGGGATACCCACGGCCCATTTCAGACTTCGGCCTGCCACCGGGAGGAATCGACGCCGCGTTCTCCTGGGCCCACAATGACAAGACTTATTTCTTTAAGGACAATCTCTACTGGCGCTACGACGACCACGAGCGGAGGATGGACCCCGGCTACCCCTCAGAGACCACCCTGTGGAAGGGAATACCAAGCCCTTTGGATGATGCCATGAGGTGGTCAGACGGTGAGTCCGCATTCAAAAAACACAGGAAAGAAAACAGTGCTGTGTTGAGCTGTAGCCCCTTCTACCCTCCTGCCGACCTAGCTGCTGAGGCCCTGATGGGATGGCAGCTCCTGGTGTGTGGAAGATGAAGAGAGAGTTGTGCTGCCAGCCAGAGCTCCCCACACTGCTCACTGAAACACTTTGTAATTTAAACAGGCAACAAAAACATCCTGAGGGGCTAATAATTTTATTTTATTAAAAGAACACAGTTGATGTTGCTTTGCAGTGATTTTTATCCTAGCGAGGGCTGATTTGCTCCTCACTGGTTTTGTTGTCATTGGATTCTTTTAGCTGGTTGTATGAGGATGCAGACAGAAAATACCTTCAAAGGAGATGTTTTCCCCAGAGTTACGACTTATTTTCTGGGCATGAGATTTCTCAGTGGTTTCTTCCCGCTGGAAAGACCACAAAAATTTTGTCACAGGAGACATTTACAACCAGCCATCCAGTCACAACAAAGTGGCACTTCCAGGGTTTATTTACTGGCAGCCTAACAGTGTAATAGCAGTCATTAAACCAGGCAGAGAGGAAAAGCTGAATTTTCAAAGCTACTGAGAGTGATAAGCCATTCCCATAGGTAGGAGTCCTCCTGAGCATGGGACCTGCTTAGAGAGTTCCCAACCTCCCAGTTCAGAGTGGGGAAAAAAATGCACCTGAGAGCTGAAGGTTCCCTGCCATGCTCAGGTTATTTTTCTGAGCCCAGGGATGGCAGCAAGTACCTCAGGTCATTAACAGGTAGGTGAGGTCTCCAGCCTTACCCTGCCCTGTTACAAGACAGTCCACTGATGGCCATGGAGAGGTGTGTAAGGTGTGTCCAGCTGTGGATTCACAGGGCCTTGACCCCACACAGCCACAGCACCAGGAGGTGCATCTGCTCTAGGACCCACCACAGGAGAGGCAAAATCTCACTGTCTATCCATAGAGGTGGCTCCTGTCTGGTGTGAGAGATCCCAGTCAGGCATAGCATCGTCTTCTGGAGCATCCCTCCTGCAGCAAGAGGGAGCACTGGCAACAAGCACCGATGTGCCTCCACTCCCCAGGGCTGGGCTGGGGTGGGAATGCTCCAAGTGACTCAGTGACCAATGTGGGTCCCCTCCAACTCAGAACATTCTGTGATTCTGACTCAGGTGTTCTGCTGGGAGAGCGCCCATTGCCTCTCACCTCGCCTTTGGCTTTTGGTCTCTTTGCAGGTGCAAGTTACTTCTTCAGGGGCAAGGAGTACTGGAAGGTGCTGGACAGCGAGCTGGAGGCCCAGCCTGGTTACCCCCAGTCCATTGCCAGGGACTGGCTGGTGTGCAGTGACATGCAGGCCGACTCCCCCGAGGCAGCCGGGAGCGGCAGGACCGGGGCTCGCTCCAGGCCGGGGCAGCACGACCAGAGCCGCTCCGAGAACGGCTACGAGGTCTGCTCCTGCACCTCGGGCACGCCACCCCTGAGGGCCCTGCCCCTGCTCAGACTGACTGCCAGCCTGGGGCTGGCAGCTGTGTGGACAGCAGCCCTATGACAGCTCACCCCACCGGCGGGACAACTCCATGGTGCTGCAGGATACAATTCCATGATGCTCACTGTTGCAAGCAGAAGACAAAAAAAAAAAAAAAAAAAAAAACAAAACACATTCCTAGGAACATGCCAGTGAAGGGTTTGAATTCTCCATGAGAAATGAACAGTGGGTTTTGGTTGATTCTTTTTTTTTATTATTTTTTTATTTTAGTTTTAAGGTCTAATAACAAATTTTGAGTTCTGCACCTTCTTATTCCCCCATCCAGTCAAAGATGAGAGCAGCCCGACGTTGAATTTAGAAATGTTCCATAGAGGTGTGCTGCTCTGGATGTTTGAACACGGCAAACGAGGGAGGGGAGAGCTGCTGGGATGGAGAGGGGACAGAAGAGACGCTGCTGAGAGCAGCGGGAGGAGGTGGTTATGTGCTGACACGGTGTGCACATCCCATTGGATGTGCTGGGCAGAGAGAAACTGTGGCTCTCCTAAGGTTAACTGCAAGGTGATCGTTTCACTGGCACCCCTGCTGTGGTCACTGGTGTCTGGGTAACCTGTATCAGTTTCCATGGGTCAGAAACACCTTTGCCTTTCAGAAGGCAGTGCAGCTTATCTTTGTATCCGAGTCATTGGAATTTACAATTTCTCTAATAAACCTTGGCTGCCTACACGCAGATCTCCCGGTCCCGTGCCAGACCAAGCCTGCCACCTGCAGTGAGGTGCTGGCTGCTCTGAGCAGCCTCACCTCTAGATGAGCAGCAACCTTGCTGAGTGCAGCTACGTGAGATGCAATTACACCCGCTACCCCAGACTGACTCGTGCACACAAAGTCCTGCTCCTGGAATTCCTGTGTCAGGTTGGATTATGTTTTGGGAGGGATCAAGATGTGTTTGCGTTCATTTGTGACTCTGCCATACCTGGCTGTGCTGAAAAGGATGAGCTGGAGGTGGGAGGGGGGCTGCACAGTCAGCCTCAAACTCCTCTTGATGCCTCTGCTGGGAGCTTGGAGCAGGAGAAGCAAGGTCAAGCACTGCATTAGGATGTTCCTCTTTGGGTTTTTTTCCTCTTTGCTAATCAATTTTTCTGCCGTATAATTTGGGCATCTGAGAGTCCTTGAAAGCGGTGAGTGGGAACTTGTGCTAGGAGCTGTGACAGAGCTGTGGCAGAGATGTCAGAGAGGCCAAGGGCCCTTCAGGCTGCTTTTGTCAGGGGGTGCTAAAGGAGTGAAATGGGCAGCAGCTGCTGGGACACACTGTTCTCCTCTGCCCAGCTCCTGTAAAGCTCCTGCAGAAATGTCTCTGGCTGCCCTGCCAGGGACAGCTCCTGGGGGAGACCTGGCAGCAGGCAGTGTCACTGTGGGTCCCAAGGCTGCCCAGAGCCCCTGGTGCCAGCCAGGGCTTTGGCCATGGGGCCAGGAGTAACACAAAGCCCCCTGGGGCACAACGGGAAAGGCAGAAGTGCACAGTTGCCTCCTGAGAGATAAAAAGGGGTCACCTTGAGTTTCCCTCTCTGCTATTTGCATTTTTAAATAGTCCCAAGCATTCACAAGGTGCAGCTATTTTCAGGACGATGTGCTACAGTGTGATTTTATGGGTCATGAGTCAATGGAAACATCCCATTAAACCACTAAATATCCTTTAAGGAAAATACAAACCAAAAATCCTCAGGCATAGCAGCTCCCTCTGCTGAGTAAAGCTGCCTCTGGTGTTCCCATTGCACCGGTCCTGCTCTGCTCTGAGCAGCTCCCCAACCCCACCTCTGCCTGCTGGGCCAAGCAGAGGCTGCCAGAGCTGTGGGAGATGGGCTGTGCCTTCAATTCACACCACTCTTCTTCCTCTCAAGTCATGAAGACACAACTTTCAGTCCTTAAGTCTTAAGGACTGAAGTGGAGTGACTCTGCAAAAATGTCAGCATGTTACAGGTTCCTCTTGGAGATACAGCCACGTAGGGGCACAGCATCCCAAGGAAGACACACTCTCTTTTTTATTCTCTCTTTTTTTTTTTCTTCTTTGTATGTGTGTGGTTTTTTGTTGTTGCTGATGTTGGTTTTGTTTTTTATTTGTTTGGGGGATTTTGTTTGGTTTTGGTGTTGGTTGGTTTTGTTCCTTTGTTTGGGTTTGTTTTTCTGCAAAAGAACCATCCAGAAGCTGCCCATGAGGGATCAGAGGAGGCAGGGATGTGGTTAACACACTTCCATGGCTTCTCCAGCCCAGCCAAGGAGCCTGTTGAGGTGATAAGGACCAGTGGCTCTGCAGCTGAGCTGGTGTGGTCACTAATGTGTCCTCAAGCTAAATTAAGTTTATTTAGTGTGGAGGACTGTGATTTATAAATAAGCCCTTGGAAAGGCTTTCAACGCACCCTTCTCTCCTTCACATTTTGCATTTTGATGATCAGAAATGGAGCAGGAATGGAGGCACTGCTGCTGCTGGACAGCCCTCAGGGAGGATGGAGGAACGCTGCTGTCTCCTGGGGTGCAGCCTGGCTGAAGGTCCTGGGTGTGGGGCTCTCTTTTGCCTCTGGGATGCCTGTTTGGGAGAGGACAAATACCAGAGCTGTTCCAGACTTGCCACCTTGATTTTTTTCCATGCCCTCTGCCAGGTGAGCGCGGTGTACGATGCTGATGCTGCCGTAAGCAGCAAAGCCCAAGGGGTGTTTTGCCCAGGAGAAAGGGTCTTGTCCTGGATCTCTGTGTCCCAGCAGTTCCTGGGAAGGTGGTACTGTGGATTGCTTTACTTGTTTGTCTCTGAAGTTCCTGGGCAAGGGGAGCTGACTGGCCTCGTGGGGCTAGAACAGGCGAGGGGAGGGATGTAGGACAGCCAAAACCAGGGTGTGTGGCTGAGTAATAGTCTATAAGAAGACCAGCTTGGGCTAAGAATAGGAGAGGGTAGGAAAGCTGGATGGTATGCAGAGGATTTCTGTTGGCATGTGCTAGGGCTGTAAATGGGGGAGCTCAGGGGCTGTCTCTGGAGTGTCTGCAGTACAAGTGTCTGCTGACCTTGTAGCACTAACAGAGCTGCTCTAAGAGCTGCCAGGGCAGTTCTCTGTCCTCCACCCAAACTTCTGGTCCCTGATTTTAAAAAAAACCCTCTGGGATTTACGATTCTGTCAGCAGTGAAACCCTGACTCAGCACTAGGTTGCCCAGCTCCAACGGACTTATTGCTCAGTGGTCTGAGGGGGTTGTTTTGTTTTGGTTTTTTTTGGTGTGGTGTTGTTTTGTTTGTTTGTTTGTTTGTGGGGTTTTTTTTTTGGTTGTTTTGTTGTGGTTTTTTTTGGTTGAGTGTTTTTGGTTTGTTTTGGGTTTTTTGTTTATTAAGAGTTTTGAGCTTGACTGCACACCCAAACCAGTCAAGTAAGTTGAGATACACGCCTGACTTTCACTGGGGCAGTGATCCTGTCTGCTATCTTTCAACAAGCCCAGTTTGGCAGGGGCAGAGCTGCACTGGTAACAGGACCACTCTGCTGCAGTGAGGACAGAACGTCACGAGCTTCCCAAGGAACTGTGTCAAGATTTATGGGCTGTGCCGCTCAAGATGTGGCAACTTGTCTTTGGGCTTCATGTGAGGAAACGCAGATCCTGGGCAGAGGCATTCACCATCCCAAATGTGCCAATCCAGGCTGAGCCAATGTGTTGTGCAGCTGGAAACCTTGGGAGCAAGAGGGTTTCTCACTCCAGACCAGGCATGTGGTCTGTTCTTCTCTATCAGAACAAGAGGAGGGTTTGGGGAGAAGAATAAGGGACTTTTGGAATCCTGTTTATATGCAGAGTCCCTCCATTAAATTCCAAAGGGTAGAAATGTTCTGGTTTGCTTCCCACCTCATCTGTACTGCAGAAATAGCCAAGCCAGGAGGGCCTCTGACATATTCTCCCTGTGGACTAAGGCAGGGAGCTTGGTGGCCCGGGGCAACTCGGTGACAATGTCTTCATCCTCTTTCCAGTCTGAGAAAACTGATGGTTACTCTGGATTTGAAGCTGGGTTTGTCTGGGGAATAGAAAATTGTGATGTTGGGCCATCTTCATGTGGCAGTTATCCATCATCAGCTCTCTTAAAGTACCATGGCTATTTCATGTCCTGCAACTCCTCTGTTCCTGGGGACTCGCCCTCCTACTCCAAGATTACTTGGGTGACAACTCAACTGCTCCAGCTCCTGTGTGCCAGCAAGGCAGCAGTGCTGTGGGGTGGATTTGCTTGTTTCCAAAGTTGCCAGGTGATGGAATGGCTGTGGCCAATGAGGGCTGGTTGTGACAGAGCCCTGCTCCTGCCTTGGAGCCTGTCTCTGAGCAGAGCTCACAGGGAGGGGTGCAACTCTTTGCTCCGCTTATTTGCATGGCGGAGCTTGAGCTTATCTGAAATGTCATCGTTCCTAACTGCTCTAATTTCCTCAGCATGTAGAAGCAAAGGGCTCAGTGTTTTACAGCAATTATCTGCTTTCACCCTCCCTTTTTACCACTGCTGTGTTCATCTTCCTTTTTCCTCATCTGCTGCCACCAAGTTCTCCCTTCCCACTGGGAAAATGCACAGGTTGAGCTGGAGTTGGTCTTCTCTTAGTAAAGAAGATCCTGGAGCTCTGCAGGCACCAGTGATTAGAGCTTCTGGTGTCTCTGTATGATGGGTGACCATCACCCATCAGAGGGCAGCATGACCTCAGCCAGGGTCATGTTTGGTCAGTAGTCCAATAGTCTGACCTGGGAATGTGCAGGTGAGAGAAAGCAGATGTGGAATGACCTGGGGACATCTGTGGAAGGGAGATCCGTGTGATGGGATCTGACAGGTGTCTGTGATGCTGCTTTAAAATATCTGTCCAGGTGTGTCTGCTGGGCAGCAGCAGAGTTCCCAGGCAAGGAGACCATGAGGAAAAGTGGAGCAATTTGGCTGGAGCTCTGGATGTTCAAGTGTCTCTTTCTCCTGTGGTGCCCCTGCAAACAAGTGAATTCCTGCTTTTCCCAGCACTGTGCCTCAGGGGGGTGCAGATGTTTTACTTCCCAGGGAGGAGAGAGTATTTCCAGTACTTAGCAGAACGGGGCATGGCATTCCCACACCCAGTCTTCCTCATATTCCCCCTTTTGTCCCAGGGGGATATAAGAGAGGGACCATGAGTTCCTGTCACGTGAGTGCAGATTGCAGTAGATCTTATCCAAAATCAGGACATGGATCCTGTTCTAGTCTCACTAAAAACAATGCCTTGTGTAGGCTGCTGAGTCCTCTACTGGAAGAGAGGGAGCAGCTCATTAGGAATGCACTTCCTTCATCCCTGTTGGCTCTGGAAGGCTTTCATGGTCATGTACAATCAGGATAAACAAGTGAGATCAGAAACCCTCTAAGCAAAAGCCATGCTTGGGCGAGCAGAGCTTTGCAGGGCCCATGCTAATCCTGCTTTACAAAGCACATGTCAGACACTTGGCACCTCCTGCACTTACAGGAATGAAGGAAGTCACGTCCTTATTGGCCTCCATCTCCTTCAGGGGCACGGATGGGCCCGAGCTCTCAAAGCTCATGAGCCTGCCAGGGGAGCAAGCTGATGGCTGCCCCAGGGAGCCTGTCTGAACAGTTCTGGCAGCATGCTGCCGAGGAGCCTGGCTGTTATTCTTCCCCCTTGGGTTACTCGAGGTAGCAGTGACGTAACGGGAGAACTTCGCTCCGCGTGCTCTGTCACGGCAGCTCATCTGTCGGGAGACCTGCAGCAGAGCTGCTGCTGTGTTTGTCGTGCAGAGGGGGATGGCCCCAGTGCTGCTCCACTGGCAGAGGCTGTTTCTCATTAGGAAAGTGAAACACGTTCCTCTGGGCGCTGCCAGAGGCGATCTGTTTATTTGCTGTTGTCCACCCCACTGGGAGCCAGCGCAGGTGTCCTCGCCTCCCACGTTACCCTGAGCACAGGGGTTTGTGATTTGCCCTGTTCTACCAGTCCCTTTGGCATGGGCAGGATGAAGTGGCTATAGCTGTGCGAGCTGGCACCTCTGCAGGTCCTGAGCAAAGCCATTCAGGGGCAATATTTCCTTGCATGAGTATCTGGAGACTGGTACGGGCCGACTTGGTAAGTGCTTGCCAGGAGATGTTGATCCTTCAGCAATTCCTGTCCTCTTGAGTCCCCTCAGGAGGCTGCCAAGAGAAATGGTCTTGACAAACACCTGAAGGGGCTGCTTTACCAGCTCGGAAGAAGCATCCCAAAGCACGGGAAGTGCTCTAATGCCATCCTGAGCCTTGCAAACACAGCCGAGGTGCTGAGTTTTAATCCGACCCTGCTCCCTACGTGCTCGCCCGTGTCTCTTTAAGGGTGAGCAAACATTCACCAGCCAGCGGGCTCCGCCGGCAGACAGAGCTGTGTGTCTGCCCACGCTATCTCAGGTTTGTTTGGGCTGGGCTGGGCAGGGCAGGTGTGCCCAGGGGAGCTCCGGGGCTGTACCCGAGCGGCAGATAGCAGGGAGAAAGTGTCCTATTGTTCTCTGCCTGCACTCAGGGCTCTCACCTCGCTTGAACCCGGCCGGCTCTGGAGCGTGTTGGCAGAGATGGATGTGAAGAGCTCTGGTAAATGTTAAGAAATAATTCAGACAGGTACCTGTGAGTATCCATCCCAGCACTGAAACTTTTGAAGACTGGTATTTTGGGTGGCTGTTCCCAGCACTGCAGAAGAGCAGCCTGTGCAGCTGCTGTGTCTGGCTGAGCCCATTGCTATGGATAGAGCAGCAAAGACAGTGCTGCTACTGGATTTTCTCCTTCACTTCTTACCTCTTGAAGCCATGATTGCAGGGCAGATTTAATTTGGGTGGTTTTGTTTTTTTCATGCCAGAAAATGAAATGTCTAGGTATTTGCAGTATTTAGTATTATTTAGTACTTGGCAAAACATGCTGGATTAAGGCAGGGGGAGCAGTGGGAGAAATATTAGAAGTTAATGCTAACCTTGCCTTTTGTATTGATTGCAAGTTATGTCACTAGGGACTCATATTCCAAACAAGGAGACAAGCAGCCCCTTGTGATTGCTGGTGAAATCCAAGGCCAGAAGGGAGAGTGGAGCAGCAGCCAGCTGGAGAGGACAGTGCCCTCACAGGTGCTCCTCAGCTTTAGTCCTTGTCCCAGTGCAAGTGCAGGTCCCTGCTCAAATAACCTCTGTGGTGGGTGCTTGGCTCAAGGCCTGTCTTCTGAATTCCTTTCCTCTGTGCTCCCAAGCTTTGCTCCTTGGGCTGGCAGCCAGGCAATCAGGCCTATCAGCCACCAGGCTGTTTGTTTTTCCACCGGGGGTGTGTAAATTGTGCTGCTGTTATCAGTGAAACCAGGTCTGCTGGGCTCTGAGCAGTGGAGGGCTCTGGGCTTTTTGAAGGTTGGGGGGAGTTGCACGACTTTCCACAGCATCAAACACAAGGGGACCACTGCTGTGGCCCTACCACAGCTCTGCTGTGGTAGGGCCACAGCAGTGGTCCCCTTGTGTTTGGATTTGCAGCAGGTGTGAAACCGGTGGGACACACAATCGCCCTTCCTCCGAAAATAAGGACAAGAAAATGCTGTTGCTTTGAAGGATGCTGTTTGTCTGGTTAAAGGTTTGCTGTGGTCAAGTGGGACGTAACAAAGCTGGAGCAGTTTTGCAGAAGGTCCAGGTTCTGGACCACCTGGATTTTTGCTCAGATGTGGAGCAAAAGATCTGTATCTTCTGGTGGTCGGTTCAGTTCTGCTCGCAGTCCCATTACAAGAGGATTTACCCGTGGGAGACTCTGCCCTGTGCTGCTCTTCATGCTCAAAAAAAATCATCCTTGATCTGATAAGATTCCAGGAACCAACTCATCCTGCCTTGATAGTTCTGGTGCTCCAGCCCTGCACACCTGGGCACAGCCCTGGAGCAGCTTTTGCCTCTCCTGCGTGCTGGATTTGGCTCACACCCAGCCCCGTTGCTATTGCTTCTCCCATCCTAGCACAAACCCAACTCAATCTGCTCGTGTGTGTGTGTGTGTGTGTGTGTGTGTGCTGCAAGAGCCCTGCCAGGAACAAAGAGAAGTCCAAATATTTGTGTTGGGTTGTTACTCTTTCCGTTCAGCAGAGCCTGTTGGTGCTGAGTGTGGGATTTCCACCGTGCTGGCTCCAGCTTCACAGACTCACCTACAGATGAAACACCTACAATTAACAGCTGGGGTTTTAATTTGAGGGAAAATGACTGAGAGTGATTGAAACCTAGCCTTAAAAACAAACAAACAAACAAACAAAAAATCTGAGAAAAATCACCAGCCCATCGTTGTGTCAAATGAGAAGTATCTGGTCTTTCTGCGCAGTTTCATGCAGAGCAGCATTTCCCCTCTGAGCTCTGGAGCTCTGCTAGTGATTTCTGTCCCAGGGCCTGGGACACAAGCTGCCAGTCTGCATGCAAATATTTTTGGGCTGCCTTCCTTTGGAAAGTTCCAAGCTTAAAGCCATGTGGAGGCCTGAGTTTCTTTGGGACTGAAGCTCTTTTTGGCTGAGCTGGTTAAGGGGATGAAGATATTTGCTAACAAATTAATTCATGATCTTCAGATGTCTGTTTCTCAGCATTTGGGAAGCTGCTGTGTTTTGCTGTTTGGTAAACCCAGAAACAGAGTGGTGAGACAGCCCCCATCCCCCTCGGTCTCTTTGTCTGTATTACTTGAGATCTTCCAGAATGCCCAGAAAGGCACAGTGCTGCCAGCCTTTCCTGGGATCAGTCTGGACTGGGTAACTACCTGTGCTTGGCAAATTCTGATTGTTTTCTCAAGTTGATTTGGTGTTCCCTATCAGTCCCACCATGAGTTTTCTGGCTCAGAAGATTCTTATCAGGAATTCATTAGCCCTGAAACTTAAAGGATTGACTCTTCAGGCTTAAATACCGCCTATAATTACCTTCCCTTTGTGCTGTACTTCGGTTGATATCTCTAGTGTTTCATTTTACACAGCAGACAGTACTAATATTATAACATCAAGTTAAATCACATCTACTTTGGGTAACTGAAAAGCTATTAAAAATGTCAAGAGCCTCAGAAAAAACTGCTAATGTCAGAGGTGGAACTCCTCCTGGCTTCCTTTTTTGTCCTGCTCATCACTCACAGCAGAGACAAGAGGCTGAGTCTGCTGCAGCTGCTCTCTGTATCTCCAGAAAGGATCCATTTTGGCAGTTTCTTTAAGCTCCCTCCTTCTTACTTAGGTCACTTCTGAGAACACACAAGAGCTGAGGAAGCTCCCAGTGGCCACTTTCCCTAAGGGCTCTGTCGTGTTTTGCTTCTGGGCTCAGGCTGACACTTGACAGTCGTGCCTAGTGGGGCTGTAAT
Source organism: Empidonax traillii (assembly GCF_003031625.1). Taxonomy (NCBI): domain Eukaryota; kingdom Metazoa; phylum Chordata; class Aves; order Passeriformes; family Tyrannidae; genus Empidonax; species Empidonax traillii. The sequence goes on along the minus strand of NW_020955973.1, from coordinate 117,858 downwards.
AATGCATGTGTTAAAATGGGAATATTCCAGGCAGAGAGCAGAAGGTGGGTAGGCACTATATTGTCCACATTAGAAATGCTTAAATTCAATTTATTAGCATGGCCTGACCCTAACCTTCACTGAGCTACTCACTGAGTGGGTAGCAAAGGGATAAATTCTTTACTGCCCTTGGGTCTTCAGCACTGGCAGTTGGTAGAGGTCAAGGGCACGAGGAGATAACTCTGCTAAACACGTTTCTTTTTCAAGGTAAATGAAATACAGGTCTAAAACCCTGTGCCAAGGCTATGTATGCATCACTGTCTATTTAAAAACAGGTGATTGATAACAGTTCTTGCAATGAGCACAGTGAGTTCTGCTGGAAATTTTCTGGAAAATACATGTACAGAGCAAACCTGTTACAGTGAAGTGCATGATAAGAGGATTTACTCTTCAATGAAGTTAGAGGGTAAACAGCAAAGAGGCCTTGATTTTTTTTTGATAACAAGGTGAAGGGGAAAAACAAAAGCAGATGTTATGTAAGGCAGCAGTGTATAAACTGGTCACTTTTTGTAGTTACAGAATAGGTTTAACGCTGCCTGTAATCACTGCTCATTGTGAATCTGGAACCTTTTCATTACTTATGTTCTCCTAAAGTTTTTCATCTCCCCTCCCCTGCTGGAGGCAATTAGGGCAGGAATTCTGGCAGCCTTTTCTGCCAGCCCAGTGGTTCTTCATCCCCACTGGCAAGCTGTGAGGGGAGGCATTTGTATCGAAATAACCCGACGCTGGCAGGGCTGGCCAGGGCTTGGCTGGAGAATGAAGCCATGAACGGCAGGCTGAGGGCTGGAATGTGGGGTGCTGCTCAGGAGCTGCCAGCAGGGACGCTGGGATGCACAGTGATGCCTCCACCTGGCACAGGGACAGGCACAGGGACAGGCAGGACATTTCCTGTGGGAGGCAGAGCATGTGCCCCCTGGGTCACGAGGGAACTGGTTGAACGATTACACGGAGGGCACTTGATTCGCTGTGTAACAGCAGATCCCCCGTGAGTCAGATAAGAGCACGCTTATGCTGTTAAAATGGTGTAAATTTGCCCCAGGGCCCGTTTGTGCGTGGTCTTTCTAACTGAATTCCAACCACAAGAATTTCTCTGATCAAATTAGGCAGGTTGGTTGGCCGTGGGTGGGTCTGTGGGAGGCAGTTCTCATCCTCAGTGACAGTGCTGACTTGCAGTGCCTGATAATATTTGTATTTCCATTGTTCCTGGAATATTTTTCTTATATGTATTTCTTTAAGTGGGGCGTCCTGTTCAGATATGGGGCACCTTCCCCTGAAGCTCCCTGTCAGAAAAGCTGAACCTCCCATCCTCAAGGGCCTGTCCCTCCCAGCTCTCCCTCACCCAGGATGATCAGAAGGAATATTCAGGCATGGCAGGGAATGAGTGTGCATCTTGCTATGGCTGCTGCTACTCAGGTCCAGCGGCTTCTTCTTGTGTCAGAGTCACAGGGACGGCTCTTCTGTGCCTTACACAGCACACTGTGCTCACTCAGGTATCAGCAGGTTCCTTTTTTATCATGGCCTCCAATTTCAGGTCCTGTGACACATTCAATGGATGTCACAACCATTACACGTGTCTCTCAAGCTGATTCTGCTCCTGAGCATGTTGGCTGGCATCACCCAGCTCCTCTCCTGCTGAGACTCAAGGTAATTAGAATTGTTTCATCTGGCTGAGTGAGGCTCCTCTAGGGGTGTTGCAGTAAATTGAGAATGGTTGAGTAAGGCCCTAAAACACACAGCCTGAGGATGATGAAGGGCTTGGAGTTTTTCATGAAAGGTGCTACATCAGTTTAAAAGATTAAGACTGCTGACAGAAAAATCTGATTGTCAGTGTAAACCCTGAGATCTGAGGGAAGTTGTGCCAAGCACAAATCCTAGTCTTATAAACCACAGGATGTCATTAAAAATAAACAAATGTTCTTAAAACAAATAGGTCCAGTGCTCCTCTCTTTCCCCCCAGCTGCCATTTACACTCTATTCTTCTGCTGGCCTTTCTCTTCTTTATCCATCATATATAGCTTCTGAAGGAGAAATTTTTGAGCATACAATCAGTACTGTTGGAATGGTACAATATGTTATTTAAACTAAACTGAATGTGATGTTTTGAATGCAAAAACGTATTGCATTGCTCCCTAGACTTAGGTCTGTGGCATTATGTCTCCTTAAGAGAACTCAAACGAGCCATTAGGATCCCAGATATGGGAAGAGTCAGGCCGAGAATGAATGCCAAATTAAAAATAAAAGAGCATTTTCTATCCCCTGTAAGGCCCAAGTGGACAACCTTTCCAGTGCCAATCCCTCTGTGTTCCTCTGGAATTTACATGTCTGACCAGGAGGATCCCAGACTTTCCTTTGGTCTCTGTTACTGCAGTCGATCACTGGCCCCACAATATTTAATATATTTTATCCTCTCTACTCTGCAATCCCACTCACCCTGTTTCAGAGGGAACAGAGAGGTCTGTCTGCATGACTTAATTTACCACCATAATTATGTTTTTTCTGATGCAGGGGTGCCCAGAGCTTCCCAGGAAATTCATCACAAAGCAGGGAGCACAAATGCATCCAGGACTTTGGATCTGTGTGTGCAGACCCCCCTTCCATGCCCTGTCCATGGGGTCAGGCTACTCTTTTTCCACTGTTAGGCAAGTACACAACCTTTTGGCTGAAGGGGAGGCAGACAGCCCTGTTTACTGTATTTTATCTTGTGGTTCATTTATGGCTACATTCTGGTTTTCCATGTATTTGTATTTTGTTTATTTGCACTAGAATGGAAGGGAACTGCAATTAAATACAAGCTGGTATTAATAGCTTGTTGCATGTGGTTATGCTTTCTGGATCTGGATTATACTAATGTTGCTATTCAAGCCTTGAAGCTGCAAAAAGTGTCCCATCCTAATTACATAACCCCAGCTGAGGTCCCTTGGGAATAAGTGAATGCATAACACTCTTCCTGATGAGTTTCTCACGAGTCAGAAGGAGGATGTTGGTATCCTGCTTATTATGCCATGTTAATTTTAAAAGGCCCTTGTCAACCAATAACCCAATAACTTTTCTTCCCTCTGGGTTTTGTCAGGTTAATCCATGAGTCATGGAATATTTGACTATGAATTCATGAGTCATGGGAAAGCACCACAGCCCTCACAGTTCTGGATGATGTTGCTGTCCGGTCCTGTCAGGTCAGGTGTCTTCCCAATGCCTGGATGTGCATCCCAAATGCACCCTGCAACATTTTATAGTGTCAATAAAACCAAAATCCTCTACTGGGAAATATTCGTGTTAATCTGATTTATTAGCAGAACAATTCTCATGGCTCATACCCAGCCCCGGGGGAGACCATTAGCGATGGACAAAGAATGCATAAGCCAGGCTCATCCTTTTTCCTCTTGCTTTAATTCAGACATTTGTTTTTATTAGTGAATGTGCCTCATTGCATTTGACATGGGACAAATGGCAAGTGCTGAGCTGTGTACAATTCTGGTCTTTAATTGGACGTAACCATCACCACATTAGTCGGTGCCCGAATCAAAGTAGTGCAGAAATAATGATGAGAAATCAGGTCTTCAAAGACTTTGTCACTTACACAGATAAGGGAAAGGAAGAGACAGTCTAGGGGACTGAATGCCTAAGTAATACTTCTCAAAAATGCATCTCTGATTTGTCTGGTAAGAAATCAACAACTACAGACCTTTAGTCCCAAGAACATTTCACTAAATTGCATTTTGGGCAATTGCTCTGCGAATTCATAGAGCAGAGAGCTCAGGTGTGCAAAAAGAGAAGGAAAGAAATAATTTAAAAAAAAAAAAAAAAACAGATTAAAAATAACTTATTTCATTGTCATCTTGTCCTTAGGTTGTCCTCTTTGCTGTGGGACTCTAAGTGCTGGGGTGTAGATATGGATGGGTCTGACATCTTAGCAGAGCAGTTGTTTTTATATATTTTTAAAAAGGCTGCTGAAGCTTCTAATGCCTTGTCCTATCTCCCGTGGACATTCCTTGCTGTTACAGCTGTTATTTACAGGTCTGTAAATAAAGGAAACTATCGTTTCTGCCCAGGCTTTCCATGGGATGAGTAAGGCCTTGGCTGGACCAATGCCTACTTGAAATTGTATATGCTAGTGGCCAGCTTGAAAGCATAGACATCTCCAAGCCAGTTAGTTGTAAAGAGGAAAGTTTCATTGACAGTCCCTTCCCAAGGCAAAGCTGAAAGCTTGCTGGAAGCAGCTGGGAATCCCAAGTGAGCTGATCCCAGGAGTAGGGTGCTCCTGGCTGTGCCTCCCCTCCCCATGGGCACCAAAGCCCAGAAAGGGCCCAACGTAAACTCATGTTTAGGTTGTTGCATGTCTTGGACTTCCCAGGTCCGTGACAGAGAGGAATAAGTGAGTGTTTCTATAATCCTGCATGCTTCTGGGGCTCTTTGCTGTAATCCAGCAGTGAAAGGGTGTTAAACCTGCTCTCTAAGTGGCAGGTTTTAGAGCAGGAAAAACAACAAAGGCCTCTGATTCACAACAGGACGGGTATAGGCTTCTCTGGGAAGTCACTGCTGACTTCTAATATTTTAGATTTCATTGGTGATTTTTGTCTTAAGGCCGCTTTTAAGAAGGTCAAAGACACCTGAGGTGATAATGTGACTTCACTGTCAACCTGGAACTGCCTTAGAAAGACTTTATTGGGCTGAAAGGTTCTTTCTGATGATGAACTTTATCTCTCTCCTGGAGAAGATGGTCCTTAAACCTGGAGCCTTAGTCATGCCCCCTCCTCATCCATCCCACCGTAGCCATGCCCTATCTGGAAAGAAGCCCAGGCTGAAAGCTGAGCAACCTCCTTCTGGCCTCCTAAACTGTGACTCCATAGATGTGAAGGAAAAGGGACGTGATACTCTTCCTCATGCCACGAGGTGAGGGGTTATTTTTAACGCAGAGGTCTCCAAAGCAAGGGCTGGTGCCAAAGCACGCTGGAGCTGCTGCAGAGGATCCTGTTGACTTGAATGGATGTTGGAGGGGATCCCAGAGCACAAAAGTGAGGCCTGAGCAAACCCTGGCTTTGCCAGGACTGCTGTGAGGGGCCCCATGGATGGCACAGACCAAAGGGTGTGTGCAGCTGTGCAGGGAGCTGAGGGTGCTGAGCGTGGGTCTGATCCCAGCTGGGACAGAGATGACATCTTTTGAGGAACTGCACAGTGATACCTGCTGATTTATGGACAAGCAGTACTTGTTCTGGCAAAAAATAGCTTCCAATTAGCCTGAAAACAGACTGCTCTGGGTGGAGGATTTGCAGACTCTGACTTATTTATTGGCAAACCTCATTTTAATATAATCAGCTGCTTGACAGGCAGGTTAGGTAATGATCCTTGATGTGAGTGCTAACAGATTTGAACACCAAGTAGAACCTTTAGTGCCCAGAGCCCTCTGCCAGCAGCTGAAACACATTTGGTATTAAAATGCCATAGGAACCCAGGAAGCCCCTTGCCAGAGCACCTTGCTGAGTACATTAAAACGCTGCCTCCAATAACTCATAATATCTGTTCAGTAAGCTGGTGTGTATGTGTGGGGAGGGGGGGTAATAAAACAACTCAGACCTGGCCTGCCAGGGTAATTTAGTGGCTAGTTAAATCTCTCAACGCTATTAATCAGTGAAGTGTCCCACGGCATAAATAAATCCCAAATGTAAAGTGACAGGGCCATGGAAGCGCATGGGAAGCGGTTCTTCCTCTGCTGTGTGTGATGTTGAGTGCCACGCTGCTCCAGCAGCTGGTTTTTGAATAACCTCAGGGCTCTAATGCTTCCAACATTCAGGCTTTCCAGCTGTGTTATCCCATGTTTAGATGCCACCTAAACGTCTTCCACTCCGCCGTTCGTGCGGCACGGGGAGCAGCTGGCTGTGAAAGCTGGAGCAGATTGTAAACTCCACCACTTAATCCAGTGTCTCGTTTCACTGATCAAGAGCTGATGTTGCGAGTGGAGGATCGCTCCCTTGCTAAGATAAAAGCATTTTACCAGAGTTGGAACGTTGTTTCTGCAGATCCCTGGTGAGGTATGAACAAATGCTCTTGACACAACTTATACTGCTGCTGTAAACTTGCAGATGCTTTCAGGACTCCAAATTAATCTACTCATTCAGCCTCTCCAGGAATGCAACACAACAATGCTGTGTTCAGAATTCTCCTTTCCTGGTGAATTTGGTTCAATTCTACTATAATCTGTGTCTTACCCTTACTGTACTGAGTCAGAACCCAACCTACTAGCAGACATCAGAAATGGGTATGATGAAACGATGTAATTTTAATTTTCCATTCGATTCAGCCCGTAGCTTCCCTTCTATTCATTAATGCTGGGCTAATATTTACTTTTATGACTTAGATATTTGTAGACCTTCCACATATTTCTTCTACCAGACTGATTTTCAGCCAAGCACTGCATATTCAGTACCTCCACTCCTTCCTGATGAATCTGGCAAAAATTCCAGCTTTCGGGTGAGTGTTGGTTCTGCCCAGATACTGGCAATTACCCTCAGCTATTGGGAGGCTTGTGGAAAGCGGATGTGTAACTGCCTTAACATGTCTGAATTTCCATCAGATACTGAACCCACACAACTGCAGTGTCTGCTTTTCATCCGGATGTATTCTGAGACTCAGGCTCTGATCTTTCCTCCTGCGCTACTCTGCCCATCTTTTTTGGCATCTGCTTCTGTGAAGAAGATTAATTACCCAGCAGCAGCACTACCTAGGACTAAGCTACGGCCTATGTTAAAGCTCATCTTCAGGCTTGGTGCTCATTTCACACGAACAGGAGACATGGGACCAATTATAACGTGTTCAATCACATCTTGCTCATGTGCCTAAGCCTCATAGTCTGGCATTTCCCTTCCTCCAGATTTTTTTTGTCCTGGTCTTCAGTGTCCGTGTCTGTGAGGCAATTGCTGTAACAAAGAGATTACACAGGAGGGCCTTGGAAACTCTCTCTGCATCGAGCAGAACTTTGATTTCAAAAGAGAGAGATCCAGCATAGGGAAAGAACTTGTTCTTTGTGATTGCATCTGGCCAAGATTCCCCCACGCCTTCCAGACGCAGTGGCTCAGCCTCATGGGTGGCTGCTGATCTCTTGTCAGGCAGTGCAGGGAACACTGGGATGGAGCTGCTGAACTAGAAAAGCAAAGACATTCAGGATCTTGGGAAAGGTGGCTGCCTGGCCCACAGTGGATGCTTGTACTGAGGAGATGGAACTGTCTAGAAAAGCATCAAGAAACGTGTCCCACATCTGACACGGGTTCTCTGGGATGTGACAGCTCGGGTCTCGGCTCTACAGGAGCACGTGAAATGTCACTGGTCATACCAGGCACAGGCAAAGGGGCACATCTTGCTCTTTGGGTGTATCAGGATGGGACTGAAATCTCACATAAGTGTGCCCAGAAGCTCTGGTGCTTACAGCAAAGCACACACAGCAGCAGGCAGCTGAGCAGGCACCAGCTCTCCACAGCACCCACCTGGCTTCCAAGTTAAACTTTTGCAGTCCAAAATGGAGCCTGTGCTGCTCCAGGCTCCTCCTAGAAGAGTTAGCTTGTTAAAAAGTTGTACCTACATGAGCTTCAGACACACCCTGAGCTACTGGTTAGGTACATACATAATTTATTCCATAGGTTGGACTGTAATGAGAACAGTTTAGCCCCAGATGGAAATCTTTATTCTGTCTTTATTATAAATGTATACTCTGAGTTTGCCTGGTCTTGCATAATTCCCTCATATTTCATTAGCTTTAACCAATTCCCCAGCTCAGAGATAATTACACTGTGCCTCTGCAGCCCAGAGGTAAGGATGGCACTCTGAGCTTACAGGAGATAGAAACAGCAATATTTACGGCTCCTGATTAAAACATGGTATTGGAAAAAAGTATCATTTGAGTCATCAGGATATCAGCTGGCCATTGCTTTCCTTCACATTTGAATTAGAAAAAAGAACAAAGTTGCATTAAATTAAAAAGATAATTTCAAGACAACATTCAAAGGTTTCCCACAGTGGGTGTATGCTTATATTTTTCTCCACCCATCGTAAATCTCAGCAGTAGATCTTTCCCCACTCATATTTTGCATTAGTAAATTGAACTCTATACTCTGTCCCCTCGAAGATTAATGCCTCCATCTGAGGAAGTAGTTGAATACGTGCTGGCGGTAGTGCTTTCATCATTAGCAAATGGGAGACTGTGGGAGGAGAGCAGAATTTGCATGTGTTGGATGTTGGCCTAAACATACTCAAACTGAATTCTGGACATCAGGGAAGAATTGATAGAGCATAAGCATTTAATCAGCAAACCACAGAAAAAAAATAATATTTGAGGAATCCTACTTTTAATTAAAAAGCTTTTCATCCCTCTTTGTTCCAGCATGAACAAATGTGTCTGCAGAGTGCACTCCAAACATCTCAAACCCGTATTTGCTGTCAAGCGGTATTACATTTTATTAGTGATCCTGGGGGAAGTTTTTAAATCTCTGTAGAAGTTTGAAATATTTTCGCTGCTCTATTTTTTGAAGACACGTTTGAGAGGCATTTAAATGCCACAAATGTTAAACTAGTAGTTCAAAGAAAGCGTGGTGCCTTGTGTGTGCCTGTGGCATCCAGTACAGCTTGGTCCTGATCCTTGTACAGACCTCCAAGTTCCTTCATAGTTCTTGTGCTATCTTGCAGCTCCATTTATTGACTAGAAACCTACCCAGTGAACCCGCTTCAGACAAACCCAGTTTGCCTACAATCAAAACAAAATATCAGCAGAGAGGAGGTTGGTCGACTTTGGCACCTGGCTCTGTAGACAGCTGCGTGCAGAAAGGACCCACCTTTAATCAAATCTAAGTTACGTTAAACTTTTTTTCTTTTTTTCACAACCAACAGCACGTGAAGGAACAAAATGAGCACACGCAGTACAGAACAAAGGCCATTCATCGCTGGGATATTTTGGCCTCTAATTGAACAGCAGCCACATCGACTTCCTCCTTCGCCCAGCTCTGGGACTGCGTGTCTTTGCTGTGCTGGGGAAGGAAGGGCAAAAGCACCTGTGGGCACTGCAGATTTTACCACAGTCCTTGCAAGAGCACACTTGCTAACCAGGGTGCTCTGGCTGCTTTCCAGCCAAGGCAGATACAAGATTTTGCCTGCCTAGAAATCATCTGAGAAGTTTCAGAACATTTTCTTCACTTCCTGCCTCAAACTTTTGCAACTATTACCTTCTGCATTAGAGACAGTGCCTTTTAACAACTGGTAAAACTAAATCCCGTGTCTGGCATTTGCCAAGTAGCTTGATATTTTTTGGAAGTTTGACGATGTTTGACATTTTTACCTGTGTCTGTGTTAGTTGTTTATTTATCCCCTTGTGATCATTCACAAATGCCTGAAATTGTAGATGTGGAGGACACAGGCCTAGAAGAGTGAAAGAAAATAAGTAGCTAAGTATATTATATGTTTTTAAAAGCAATTTTTGAATTCATTTCTGCTGAAATCCCAAAAGTGCTCTAGTCTTGTTTCAGTTTGAAGTCTACTTCAACAGATAGAATCATCAGATTCCCATTGAAGAATAGCCTTATGACTTTTACAGCTCCCACAAAGCACTAAATAACCGTTGGGATTTGAGACACCAATTACTGCCAGTCAGGCACTGCTACTTTTATACTGGCCTTTGGTATATTCTGTCATCTTCCCACCAAAATTTGAAGCGGAGGAAGGTACCTGAACGTGAGTTACGCAGGAACCAAGGGCAGTAGACCAGAGGCCAGACATCTTATCAGTCAGCCACGGCCTTTGTGTAGATAACACGGCCTGACGCTGTGAAGTGCTGCTTGTTCCTAATTTTTGCCGGGAACGGTGATAACGGGAGGCGCTCGGCGTCACGACACCGAGCACCCTCTGTGCTGGGTGACTGCGGAGCCGCTGCCATCGGACGGGCAGGGCATGTTTGGTGTTGCGGTGCTGACACAGGTCAATACGCCGGTCGATACCGAGCGGTTGTGTAAAAAAACAAAACAAACTCCAGGCTGAGTGTGCGAGCAGGGGTGCTGCCTGTGAGGCACGTTGTTTCCTCCGCAGCTGGAATGTGATGTTCTGCCTCGGATGTCGTGATAAGTGTACAGAGTGGAGCGAGTGCGCAAGTGCTCTGGGTACCGCCAGGGCTGGTGGGTTTGGGCAGTCTGGAGCAGAGGATGGGGGAAATACGTGAGAGGTTCTTGCGGCAGAGGGAATGACCCGTGAGCCCACACCCACAGGGCAGAGCTTGTGCACTGCACGGCGAGAGACTGGGGACAGTCAAACCGCACACCAGGCTCAGACCAGAAAAGGTTTCTTATCGCAGCAGTGGTTCCATGCCGAGCTCTGGAGCTCGACGGGAAGGGTTCCTCAGAAGAGAGCTCCATGGAGGCACCCTCAGGCACTCTGGAAGCCCAGTTTGCTCCCCACGGACGAGCCATGGTCCCCCAGCACGGGAGCACGTGGAGAGGGGCCAGAGCCTGTGGAGGAGGAGGAGGTGGGCGATGCTGAGGGAGAAGAGGGGGTGGTGGGACTGGAGCCCATCTGGACCCTTCGACGGCTCCTGGGGTGAACTTTTAACACTTCACCCAAACGGACCTTTCTTTAGTTGTTGGAAGCATCACTGGGTCTGGAGGAGAGGGAGGGGAGAACTTATTGTGGTCTACAACTTGTCCATGAAGGGAAGTGGAGGGACAGGCACTGTTCTTCTCTCTGGTGACGGGACATGGAGGGGATGGCCTGAAGCTGTGTCAGGGAGGTTTGGCTTGGCTCTAAGGGCAAGGACGTTCCCCCAGACGGTGAACAGGCACTGAACAGGCTCCCTGGGGCAGTGGGACCAGCACTGAGCCTGACAGAGCTTGAGAAGCCTTTGCTCGACGCTCTCAGGCCCACGGTGGGGGATGCCCCGTGCAGGGCCAGGGTCTGACTTTGACGATGCCCATGAGTGTCCCTCCCAACTCAGCAGTGATTCCGTGACCCCGCAAAGGCTGAGGGGTCGGCAGGAGCCCCGTGGCTGGCCAGGGCTCGGCGGGCAGCGGGGCCGCGGCGCTGACTCAGGCGGGCGGCAGGCGGCGCCTTTAAATGTGCCGGGCCCGGCCGCTCCGCCTCAGGAGCCGCCGCCGCCGCCGCCGCCGCGCTGCCCTCCCCTCCCGCCGCCTCCCCCGCCGCGCACCGCGCCTGCGCCGCCCGGCACGACCCGCTCCGTCCGCTCCGCTCCGAGCGGGCCCGGCCCCAGCGAGCGGAGACACCCTCGGGGTAACCCCGGTACCGGCACCGACCCCGGCACCGGCGGCACCGACAGCACCGGCACCCGCCGCCCTTAAGGTGGAACGCGCTTAAGGTGGAGCGCTGCCGCGAGGCGGACCGGGCGTTAAGGTGGAGCGCGCTTAAGGTGGACTCTCAGCGAAGCCGCGCCTGCCGGCGGGGGGGCCGAGGCTCGGCATGGGGAGCCCCGCCTGAAGCGGGGCCCGAGGAGCCGCGCCGGGCCGGCCCGAGGAGGAGGAGGAGGAGGAGGAGATGGGGGAGGCCCGCCGCTGAGGAGCCAGCTTCGCCCCGGCCGCTGACAATGCCCGGCTCCCGGCCGCTCGGCAGGAAGAGGCAGCCCATGGACGAGGGCGAGGTGGGGAGCGCAGCCCGGCGCGGAGCCGGCGGGAGCGGGGGCTGCTCCGGCTGCCGGCCGCTCCTTAGTGGGGGGGGGGGGGGGGGGGGGGGGGGGGGGGGGGGGTGGCAGGGGTTTCCCCCGTCGCGTTTGGATTGGGAGAGGTTTAATTTTCTTTAAAGGCAGCTCCTTCATCACCGCCATCCTCCTCCTCCTCCTCCTCCTCGTCCCTTTGCAGCTCTGAAGCCGCCCCGGCCGCAGCCTCCCCGCCGGCCCCCGGGACCCCCCGGCGCAGCGCCATGGAGGCGGTGGGAAAGTTTGAGTTCAGCAGGAAGGACCTGATCGGGCACGGAGCCTTCGCCGTCGTCTTCAAAGGCAGGCACAAAGAGGTGAGAATACTGGCTTTTTTTTTTTTTCTTTTTGTTTGTTTATTTATTTATTTATTTGCTGGTCTGGGCCGAGCTGGGCAGCGCGTCCCGGTCACCCCGTCCCCGCCGGCTGCGGTCGCTGTTTCCAGCCTGGGCATCACCCCGGGCTCGGGGCAGCCCTGGCGATGGCAGACGTGTTGTTTGTTGTTATTTATTATTGTTCTCTTCGGAGTTTTCTTTGGGAGCAGGCGTGTGTCCCGGCAGGTGGCTTCACCTTGGAGCTGGGAGGCCCACAGAACCCCCCCCCCCAAAACCCACCCTCACCTCCAAAAAAAGGGGGTGGGGGGGGTGTAAATCCGTCCACACTGTTAAGTGTGTAGAGAGCCCCTACTTTAGTTTGGGTTGGGGTTTTTTAGGGTTTTTATTTTGTGTCTGTGAAGTCTTCTCTTCCTCCACCTAATTTTTCCAGGAGGGGGAGAAATCTCATACTGGTAAATAAAAGGAAACCAATCTGTCAGTGGATTTTCCATCATTAGGGCTTGGGATAAGCTGTGGCTCCCACGGTGCGTTTATTTCTAGTGATTAAATAAGAGGATAATCACCATATAAAGTAGTAACAAAAACCCAAACCTTGGGCTTTTCTCCTTGGGCTGACAAGCATAATTCGGGAAAGGGCAAGTCTGGACAAGTGAGGGGTAGGCATTAGGATATGAAGTGAGAGGCCTTTACCGGTGCTTTAAGACACTTTGTTCAGTAGTATTTGTAATCTGTTAAGAGGCTGCTTATCCTAATGTAAATTAATGGTGAAATTTACATTTACCTTTGCATTACATATGCACTGTTTCAGAAACCTGAGCTGGAAGTAGCTGTGAAATGCATTAACAAGAAGAACCTTGCAAAATCACAAACTCTGCTGGGCAAGGAAATAAAAATCCTTAAGGTAAAGGCAAATTGAGTTGTTTCCTTCAATCTTTGTTCTACATGCCCTTTGTTGCTCCTATCTTACAGTCTTTTTTCCCCTCTTTCTAGGAATTGAAGCATGAAAACATTGTTGCCTTGTATGACTTCCAGGTAAATACATTCAATTACTTCAAAGCATTTTGGATTTGGGAAAGGCTGAATGAAGTTTGCGAAACTTCAGTTTTTAACGAATGTTTTGTATTCAGACGTGACTTCTGGGGGGAAAAGTCTTCTGATAAGTTAGGGAAAGATAAACACTGTTGAGCAGATCATGTGTTAGCTGTTGGCTGGATCATAGAACTTGTGTGCAGTTGGCAGTTGAAGTGGGAGCTTCTGTTCCCAGGATATAATGCAGTGTGTGGTGAAATATGGCTGTGGTGGAAGCTCTGAAGTTCTCAGAATGTTGGAAACAAAATTACAGTAGTTTATTTTCGGCGTGCCCACCTTTGGTTTTCTCTCTCTGGTCTGGATACGCTCCCTGAGAAAATTTCTTTTTCCTGGGCCACGTTAAAATAGTGTGAGCGTGACTTTGTGGCATATGATTGCCTCCAGTTCCAGAGGATTTCAGTTTGCATTTTTCTGTTGCCCTTGTGGCAGTCACTAAGTGTTAAAAATTGCAGCAGACATTTTTAGATTATTGTGGTTTCCCGCAGTTGCCTTTTCCTTCAAAGTCGGCCCTGAAGATCTAATCTGAGGGGGCTAAAACCGATCCGCTCTGAAATCCGAGTTATCCAGTGATTGATTGTTTGTTTGTTTGTTGTTCCTTGAATATTTACTTAACTTGCCCAGCGACCCGGCAGGATTTTTATCACACATTTGCGATGCTTTTTAAAATAACGCCGCGGGAGGCGAAGCCCGAGATGGAACCCCTTGTGTTTGTGGGTGGGGGGGCTGATGCTGAGTGACCGCCTGTGTGACCACGGCCCCGGGGTGGCTTATCGGGAGCCTCCTGCCCTGTCGCTGATATCACGTGCCCCGCAGGCCGCCCGTGTTTGTTGACATTCCTCCTTTTCCCGTGGATTGGCTCCGGTGGCTCCCACGTCAGCCCAGACACGAATCCCGGCCGGCCGGTGCAGCAGTGCCTGCCTGCGGTGCCTTCTGGGGGCTGTAGTTCGCGGGTGTCAGCCCGGCCCGCAGCCCCCCCCGGGGCTGGGGCACCCCCTGTGTCCCTCCCTGCCCGAGCAGGGGGCTCTGGCCAGGTGCTGGTGTGGCCCGGGGGGTTATTTTGGCCTGATGTGTGTGCTGCAGAATAGCTGGGAGAGCCTCCTCTGGGCACGGGCCACTTGGGGCATTAGATCTCCTGGTGTTTTTTTTTTTTTCCTTCTCTGTACCTTCTAAATTTGCTTAATGCCTTTTCGCTTGAGGGAGTGAGTGGCTGCTCCTGCACTTCACCTGTAGTTTGCATTTGTATGAAGCATTTGTGCTGCTGGGTGTGCTCGTTGCAGACCTTTCAAAACTTCTGCTCTGTTCCTCTCCCTGCTTCAAATTACTGCTGGGTAGGAAAGCAGCTCAAAGACATTTTCTGCAAAAGGAGCAATTCTATCACTGTTACAGATATAGCAATGCATTATTCTCCTTTTGTGATGGGCTTTAGTTAAATCCTGTGCATAACAGCGTAGCCTGGTGAGATTTTCACAAGAAGCTGTGCTGGATGCCACAAAACAAGAACTTGAGAATGGTGCAGGGCTCAAGGCATGCCCAGGTGTATGTTTAGTTACCAGCTTAGTCAGGGAGTCCTTGTATGACCTGGGTGATTTGATTTCTCAGGCAAAATGAGATGATTTAGGGAGCAGTGGGTGTTTTTCAGCGCTACCAGGGCGTGGAGTCTCCTCTGGTGTGAGGTGATCGGTCACCAGACCCTCTGTTGGGGTCCACCCACACAGGTTGTGTGTGTGATGTGTCTGAGTGTTTGGCCTGCTTGGGAGTTGTATAAGAGTAAATTATCTACAGAGGTAAAAGTGCAGGTCTGTGGGAGGCTGGCTTCTGCCCACCTTTCCTTACTTTGTAGAAAAGGCTGCTGATTACCCACCTCGCTCTCCCAGGACAAGATCATGCTTCATTCATAGCTGCATGTGTATTTACCCCCAAAAATATATGTGCAGTTAACTGAGCCCTTCCCTGTAGGCTTTCTAAAACTGAAGAGGTTTATTTTTGTATTACAACATCACAGAGCTGAGGGGAAAAAAAATACTTCCTGTGGAACTTAATGTTGCCCTGTAGCTTTGTCTGTCATTGCATTTTGTGTCCTCCCTTGCTCTGCTCTGCCTGTCAACAGTGACTCTGACTTTTACTGGTGTACACAAGGAAATGGTTACCCAAACCACAGTGGCTGTAAGCAAGTGATTACACCCAGTGTTGCTTTCATTTGCATTTTCCTGGTTAAAAACTAATGTTAACCAGGCCTCGTACAACACAAGATTTTTGATGTAATGCCAGATTTGCTTCAGACAGACACTTGCAGTGCTGATATTTAGCACTGACAAGCAGCTCTCACCCTGGCACCCTTAGTTTATCCTTCAAATTCAGGAAAATTGCTGTGCTTCTTTTCATGTCATAGATCTTTGTGATATTGGTTCATAAATAATGACAAAATGAGGAGCTTTCTAGGAGTAAATGATACTGACAAATGTTTAATGCACAAAAGTGCAGTGACTGGACTTTTATAGATCCCCTTGCTGGAGTCTTGAGAGCAGCGTCAGAACACGAGAATGGCTCACAAAATGAAATATGCATATTCCCTTTATTATGTGCTCATGTATTAATGAGAGGGGCTGTTAATACTTTAGGAGCCTAATGCAAGAATCCTCAAAAAGAGGATAAATTATATGGTGTTGCATTTCTGAAAGTGCTGTCTGTTTAGTGCCTGTATGGAGTTGTGGTGCAGGTTTTTTCCTAGGCACAGGAGATGTTTGGCATGCAGTAAAAACTCTATTCTGTGGGGTGCATTAGTACTTACTGAGCAATCCCTGACTCCTCAGGTGGCTTGCAGAGGGGCTGGAGTTGGGGACCCCAGTCTGCAGCAGTCAGGGGGGAGTTCAGCAGCCCAGAGGGACATCTGGGTACCAGAAGTCTCTTTGCTCTCAAGGCAGCCAAATGAACTCTTGTTCCCTAAGGTGGAAATTAGTAACAACAAGGGTACAAATGATGGTTTCTGCCAGATGAGGACTTGATATGGAAATGAGATTTCTCAGAAAACTGATCTCCAGAACTCTGAGGATGAGCTCAACTCTTCACACACACTGACACTGGAAGGTTAGCATGTGTGGTCTGGCGTGTGGGACTTGCTTTGGTTTCCTTTGTGGCTCAGGGCATTGATTCTGTGATCTTCATTAGCTGAGGGGAGTCAGGTAAGGGGATTCATGGTAGGAAGGTAACTCTCGAGTTTTCAGATCCTGGGAGCACTGTGTCCTAGACAGCTTCTTCCAGCACTACTGAGAACTAAGTTTTTCCATGTAACCAAGATCTCTGGGCAGTGGGAGATCCCGGATGTGTTTTCTTCCCTGTGCTGTGCCAGCTGCCCCAGATTGGATTTTCCCACGCGAAATAGGAAGGATTATTATACTGGTGTGTTTTCCCTAATTCTGTGCTGTGGGCTGAGCTTGCTTCTTAAAGCAGCCTGGCTAGGACTGTGCTTGTGTGGGTATTGGGTAGATTTCGTGTTGGTTTTCTCTCTTTTCCCCAAATTTTTGCCCAGGTGGGATGGACTGGTTGTGGCATCACAGCTGTTAACGTCACACAGAGCACTGCTGTGACGTTTGTGCTCAGCCTGTGTTACCTGAGGGTCTGCTTTCCATAATTTGGTGACAGGTTGGCGTATTGCACTCACGAGTTTGGGATGAGCTGAGAGTAATGCTTAACTCACTCATCTAGCACAGGCTCACCAAAAATATTTCTGCTGGGAATGAGTGTATCACCTGGAGACAAAGAACACGGAGTCCTTGCAGCGCAGTTTTTCTCGTGCACATGGATTAAGGAATGGGTGGCAGAACAAACGCTTCTCAGCTTAGTGATCAGTCGGCCTGGGCTGGTGATAATAACAGCCTTGTTGTGTTGCTACTGTACAGCAGGTCCCTGTGATCAATAGGACTGTGGCTGCCGGGCTGTGCTGCTGTGCTGTCTGCACCATCACCCTTCTCTGACACAGAGCCTTTGGCTGTTCGTCTGCGTCTTGTGTACGTGCCTCCTGCTGTCCCCCGGGACCTCCGGAGTGCAGTGTCCTTAGGTGTGTCCTTCCCAGTGCCCTCCAGCCTCCTCAGCTGCCTTGCCGTGCTGGGGAGCGTGGTGTGGGATGAATCAGTGTCGCAGCGGTGTCACCTCATGCCTCACCACCTCTCGTGCCACCTCACGCAGGATCTCCTGCTCCTCGGGCGCTGCTGTTTGGGTGCCCCATGCTGGGGAGACAGGGCTCCAGTGTGGCACTGGGAGTGACTAAGGAGGCTCTCTGTGTCTGGGAGATGGCAGTCCTGAGGTCAGGCTGCCTGGGTAAATCCTGTTTTAATTCCATCCCCGAGCGAAGCTGGCAGGCTGCCTGGTGAGTGGGTGTAAAGTGCAGGCTTCTCTGAACTGCCAAGCAATCCTCTTTCTGTTCGTGCTGCGGACAAGAATGGGGTGTCTGCTGTCCTGCTCCGTCAGCATCCTCGCATCTGTTGAAGGGAATCACTGAAGACTGCATCTGGCTCAATTTAGAGCTCGAAGGGAAAAGGACAAAAGCCCAACCACCCTCTGACAGTAGTTTTGTAGGGTTGAGAGTTCAGTGGACCAAAATGGATGTGTTTGTGGAGAGTTGAGAATTTTATAGTTTCTTTTTTTTTTTTTTTTAACACTGGCTTCACTAGCCGAGCACCCCACTGTGCAGGTCACAGAAACATCTAGCAAATATTGACCACTAAATATAGACCTCAGAGGAGTCATAGGCTTTTTATAGAGGGAGTTGCCTTGCTGCATTTCTGAAGTTGTGATCACCGTTTTACTCATCCCGTGTGTAAAGCACATACCTGTGTTCCTCTCACATGATGAGGGTGTCATGGAAGAGCCGGCGACGTGGTGGTTAATAGCCTCTAAAGCTCCTGTGGAAGGTAGCATTACTCAGACTATAATGACAGATTAAGGAATGTTTTCCCAGGAGTAATCGGAAACTGGTAGCCTGTTGTGTTCGCAGTTTGACAGCAGAGCTCTGTAACGGCAGAACTGCTGTTCGTGCTGCTCCTCGGGAAGGTCCCTCAGTGTTTCCACCGGGAAAATTTCCACTGTGTAAATCCTTGTGATGACTGCTCCCTCCAACCAAATGCATTCAAAGCAAGGAGGTGAAGATTGGGAGGATAGATGGGAAGAGGTGCCTCGTAATCAGTGGCTGGGTGGGATTAAATTCAGATGGAGAAACAGGGTTTGAATTTGTTTTTGAGTTATTTATAGGTTCAAAGCAAAGCCTAATTAAAAGATTTAATTTTGTGGCTGGACTGAACTTGCCCCTAAACTGCAATAAAACTGTGTTTCAAAAGCTCATCTTAATGCTCAAGCTTATCTAGAGAATTGAGGATACAGTTCACTTTCAAGTGCCTTCCTTTCTCCTCTCCCTTTCTTGCACCACCTGCCTTCCCACCTGTTGACAGTAATTGAAAAGCTTTGCAGAACAAGCAGATTAGCAAACAGTGGTGCTGGTGGCAGGAATCCAGCCTGGGTGGCTCTGGTTTGCTTTGGCAAAACACCTCGAGAAGCTCTGGTCCTTGGAAGTGGATGTGGGTCTTCCATGAGGTAAAACTGCCCTCATCCCAGAAGTGAGATACAGTGGGAAATGAGCAGCCAAGCACAAGGGTGGTCAGCAGAGGTGGCAGTCTTTGATCTGCAAGGGGTTTTGGTTTGGTTTTGTTTTCAAAATAAGTATGGGTGGTTTTGTTTGCTTTCTCTTGGCTGGGTGCTGTTTTTGTTTGGGGATTTTTGCTGTTGCTTACGTTCATGCAGCAATAACAAATGGCAAACTCGGTGGAAAATGAACAGGAATGATGTGGTCTTTGCATGCAAAGTTTCTCAGGTACAGACCTAAACATGTTTTTGCTTAAGAGAAAGCATCTTAATTGTCTTCAGATGTTATGGTTCCTCTCCGAAAAATGTATTAACAAATGTTCACGGCAGAATCCAGCAGAGCCCTGCCCATAGATAGCTGTGGAACCTCTTCTGTTCTTGCTACATAGCAAAGAGGTGCTTTAGTTGTGCCCTATGTCCTGCATTATCATGTGCAGACCTTAAATATCACCATAAACACAGAGATGCTGTCCAAGTGCAAAGTGAGGATCTCGGAGCTGCGTTTGTTTACTAAGCAAGGTTGTTTCGAGGGGGGCTGATAGAAATGAATCAGATTGTGCATCACTGGTTGCTTGGGGCAATAATGTTCTGTCTGGCTGCAGGAGCACCTGGCTTGTCTCCCAGCATCAGAGTAACAGGAGGAATTAGGTCAGCTGAGCTGGCATAGTAGGGATCAACCAGACAGTGTGGTTCGGCTTGGGGGGGGAACGAAAGATGCGTAATTTAAAGTCATTACAGATCCCATTTAGCAAAGTGTCTTACGTGTCCAGGAAGGCAGGGCCTCCCAGCTGGGCTGTGAGAGCTGCTGGTGTGATGGGAAACCCCAGGGAACATGATGGGGTGCCGGGCAGGGCTGGGAGGCAGCCCCTGGGGCTGCGGGGTGGGCTCTGCGTGTCCCCTGCCTGTGTGTGCTGTGTCCTGTCACCCTGTGCACAGCTGAGCCATGGGGGGACTTTCTCTCTGAAGGCTTCATTTCTGTTTGATGTTTTCTTTGTTTAGTTGGCAGTTGTAGCCAGCATGTTAAATATGTTAAAAAGTACCCATGCCTCTGTTTTTTAAATACTGCAGATTTGAGCCCATGTTTCTCTGGCTTCCGGTGACTGGTTGTGTTTTTTTTTCCCTCTTATTTTAAGACTGTTTTTATTTGAAAGAAAACTCATGCTTTTTTTTCTTTAAATTCCTTTCTTCCACACCTTTGTGATAACAAGTGTGTTTATTCTCTTAAATCTGGTAAATGAGGTCTGAAATAAAGGGATGTAAAAAAGAAGATTTGCAAAGGCCAGTCACTCATGCAGCTGCCATAGAAGAACTCAGGGAGGTCAGACATTCTCAGAGTTGCTTAAAAAACAAAGACGACCAACAAAAAACCTGAACAACTCCTGCAGAGTATCAGATTGTGTTTGGGATATACCATTAAAAAACAAGCAATTCCCAACTTTATCAGTGGAACTACTTTAATCAAACCAAAACCAAACTTCAGGACTTGGTCACTTTGCTTGTACTTGCACATATCTCAGTAAATTAATACGTCTCAGTGATTGTGATTAAAACTGAAATGTTCACATTCATACCGTGTTACCCACCTCGACCCCCAGCTCTCCCCCCACTGCTCCTACTTATTGGGCAGGCTCATAAAATGCAACTTTATGGTATGCAAGGATTTAATGCCAGTACATGTGACTGAGCTTAAGGGAATGGGGAATTCAGCTTTAAAAGTTCAGTTTATAGCATGGCTGTGATACAGAAGGGAGATAAGGAATAAATACACAAAAGCAAATCGGATCTTGATTATTTTTGTCGTTGTTTTTAGAATTCTGAAGCTTCCTCTCTTGGTAGTATTAACATAATGCATTGCCATTTGCAAAGGAGCTTGCTTTTGTTTGAAAAAAAGCTTCTAGGTATTATTCTGCCTGTTGGCAAGGGGGTAACTACTTCCTTCTACGCTGTGTCAGGATGTCCAAACTTTTCAGGATTCTGCTGTTTTTTTGGTTTTTTTTTCATCTACATTCTCTTATCCTTGCTGGACTGCTGCAGCTGCTGCCTGCAGCCAATGCTCTGGGGCAGTGATGCCTCCCCAGGGGTTGGCTGGGGGGCACAGGCTGCCCTAGGAGGTGCAGTGTTACCCCCACAGCAACGTGACTCTGTAAGGAGGGATTGCTTTTCAGTGTTGCTGCAGCACAAGTCCTCAGTTTGCTCTGATGTGTGCGTGTTTTTGGTCTTGCCTCGAAGCTCTGCAACCTGTGAAACTCAGCACTTTGTCTCTCTACCCCATCGTGGCATGAATGGCATAGTCTGGTTTCTGTGGTCAGGCTCAGATGCAGCTCCAGCTGTGGCCTGCTGGACTGTGCTGCTCTGCAGAGGCCCTCTCTGCCTCCGAAGGAGAGCCAGGTGTTTCTGTCTGAGCTCTCTGCAGGTGCTGTGGTCACCAATCACCCAGCAAAATGCCTTGGATCTCGGGGCTTTGCTCTTGGCTTCACACACGTTCACTGCTGGCCTTGCCCAGAGTGCCCAGCAGTGGGGGTGTGACCAGCACTGCCACTGCCTGCAGGGAGGGCTGGGGCTGCTCTGAAGGAACCTGCTGAAAGCTCCAGTCCAGTGGAAGGGATGGGGAGGTTTTTTCAGGCCACTTGAAGACTGAGCTGCCCTACCAGCTATGCTCCCGTTTGTCCTTGGTGCTGTGAGCTCCCTGGACATGACGTTGTCTTGTTTGGTTTTGAATGTCATGCAGGCAGACTTCAGAACCGTTGCCAGGAGGATGGGAAATACTTTCCCTCCCTTCCTGGAGCCTGTGTAGAACCAAAGGATAGCCTTCCTGCTGTTCTTAAGCTGCCCTGAAGTACAGCCTGTGCTGAAACAACTCATCAGATTTACAGTGGAGAACATGTAGTGCCTGGAATGGGGCAGTGCAGACCCTTGGCATCACTGCTCTTCTGGTCCTACAAACATCTGCCAGCTGCAAGGGCAGCCATAAACCATTTCTGTGCTGCAGGGCCTCCCTTTGCTTGCTTTGTGCCTCTGCTGGTGCTCTGCATCCTGGGCAAGCTGGCAGGTCAGTAGGAAGACTGCTATTGTAGTCCCAGATTTATCACTTTCAGGGTAGCCCCTACTCAAGAGAAAAGTGGCTGCTGGATCTTTATAACTTACTAACTCTCTTGGTGCAGGAATTGCTGGCTGCACCACTTGAATCCCAAAAGTCTGTCCTAGACCGTGCTTTTGTCTGCCTGTGAAGCTGTGTCTGGGCTTGAGAAACATTTTGTGGTATTGCATGTCTGTGCAGAGAGGAGATTATACTACAGTGAGTGCTTTCCTTTTCTTTCTTCATCTGAGTTAATTGTTGTCTCCTGAATTGGAAACCTGTTCAAAATGCTCCTGAGTGCCTTATTGAGGTTCAGGAGGAGTGAGGAGGATGACCAGGGCTAGAGAACAGGTGAACACAAGAGGCTCTGAGACATGCTTTTCTTTTCACTTGAGGTCAAAAGGCTGTAAATACCTTACAGCTGTTTGCTTTGGATCAGTTTTCCCAAAGGATGATGAGCATTGGTAGGTGCTCCCACACTTCAGATTGATGTTACTGTTGTCTCTTTTGTTCCAACAGTTGCGTCAGGAGATAATCCTTGCATAGCGTGACAGTTTTCCTTTCCCTCTTTGGGGGTTAGCCTGCTCAAGCCAACCTGTGAGCCCCAGTGAAATCACACAAAGACATTTTACTTTTTGGAAAGTTTCTTCCTTCTCTTGAGAGCAGTGGGTTCACTTTTCCCCAGCCTAGTGTGCTTGAGAGGCCCTGCCTGAGCTGGTGGCTTTCCAGGTGCCACTGGCCTGGAATTGGCTTCTGTAAAGCAAAGCTGTGTTTAGTACAGACTGTGTTCATGATTGCATTTTCACTGCCAGAAAGCAATGACTAGAGACCATAGGCCAGGAGGGCACTGGCTCTGTGAGATCCTCCTGGCAAGACAGGAGGGTGCAGTGTGCTGTGGTTCTGCTGCAGGGAATAAGGGAAGTAGCAAAAGACAAAAAAGGTGGAGAAGAGCTTAGCTTTCTGTTGGTGTTATCTTCCACTGTCAGACCCTCAGCCTTGCTCCTCTGCCGTTGTGTTGGTGCAGTTGGTTGAGTCCCAGCCTCCCTTACAGAGATCCAGGAGTGCTAATTATTGTGGCTTGGCAGTGCCTCTGGGCGCTGTTGGAGAGGTGGTGTGGGAGATACCTCCTGAGAGGTACAAACCAGGGACCTTTGCCATCAGAGGGAGGCCAGCGAAGAGGCTGATCTTCAGGAGGGTTACAAAACCAGCCTTAAGGACTCGAGCCCATACAGCTCCTCTCCTGCAGGCAGCAGGAGCCTCATCAACCCTGCAGTGCTCAGCACGTGGAGCTACATTCATGTTCCAAGTGTTCCTCCTGCATCCCCCAGTCCTCCTAGAAAAGATTTGTGTGAGGTGGAAGCCATTCATTCGCTGGTTTCACCCCAGAGCCCGTTACAGCACTGGTGCCTCACAGATTGGCGAGAACATTGCGCTGCTGAGAGAGTCCTGCAGTGTTTGTTGTGTCATCAAATTTCCGCTTCTTGTCCTTCCTGAGCACCCTTCTGAACTCGGTGGCAGGCAGAGTGCAGGGGTAGAGTGCAGAGGAGGATTTTTCTAAGGAAAATTCCTCTTGCTGACTTTTTGAGCTGCGGTGGGAGGATGACTAACTGTGGGTACAGCCAGACATTTCCCTTTGGACACACCTAAACACACACTTTCCAAGAAGAAGATCATGCCACCTTCCAGTATGGGTGGAGAGAAAATTTTAAAGGGAGACAGGACTGCTGGGTCTTGATGTCCATAATGCCATCCCTCCTGGTGTCCCAGTGAGGAATTTCAGCAGAGCACAGTCCTGGGGTGATTTATGGTGTACTGCTAAACGAGGTTTCTTCATTTCTTTGTCCTCCATCAGCAGATGTGTGTTATTTGTAGACAGCAGAGGCTGTTGCCTATTTTTACACTCAATTAAATTGTAACTTCATCGCTGGGGCCTCTGCTGCAAGAACTACAAGTCAGGCAGTGATCCAGACTGATTAATTATCAGCTTAATGCCTTTGGCAGAGGCCTTTTGCTGCTATTGTGGAGCGTGGTCAGGGAACTGCTGCACTTTGTGATGAGAGGAAAAGTTCGGGGGTTGTTTCTGTGCTGTTCCCTTCATTGAGCTTGTTTAGTGACAGGATTAGCCTTGGCTGCACCAACTGGCACATGTGAATAAGAGGTCCAGAGGAAATTATCTGTGCTGCTTCTTGGACATGAGCCTCTGCAGAAATTCAGCAAACTGTAACACTTCTCTTGTTGCTGATATGGAAACAAGTGGGCTGGGCAGTTTGGTTTCTTTTTTTTTCAGAGAAATTGGTAGCTTGCAAAATTTGGCTTGCAGTAGTTTTTCCTTGTTTTGTTAATGAACAAATCATAAATATAGTAGAAGGATAAAAATGGGCAAGAAATAGTTTCTGCTGCTGAATCAGCTTGAGAGAAGTCCATCAGCCCGTTTGAGAAACCAAAAGTCTCTTTAGGCAGCTAAATCTGTTGTAACAAGAGTAAGCTCTGCTGGCTTTTTACAAACAAGAGCTTGTTTCTGGGACTCTTCCTGAAATAAATGTTTAGTTTGGTTGGCAAAATTCTACAAATCTCTTTCTGGCGATGGGGTCTTGAAATGCTGAAGCTGCAAATGTGGAAGTTGTTCTCCCTGCTAGAGGTATCTGCGATGTGAAAATACCCTTGGTAGATGTTCCTCTGCTGCGTTGGGTTTGTGTGCAGCAGGGAGGTGGAATGTTCAGAGGGTGCAGTTGCCAGGGGCTGGTTGAGGGAGCCATCTACTTCTTTCCTAGAAGCCTTTTAGGCATTGCCCTCTTATCCCACCAACTCAGGGTGAAGAGATAAAGCCACCAACCACCAAGGTCACATTGTTGTTGGGAAGTTGAGCATCTCCCTTGCCAGAGAAGGTCCTTGTTTAACCCTGGTCATGTTATGCTCTGGCTGCCAAAAATCAATGGCTTGCTTGATGATGTTTGTTTGCAGAGTCTTTAAATAATGTAGAGTGGAAAAACAACCAAACTGCTCAGTGTACATTAGCTGTTGGCTAACAAACTATTGCAAATATCTTCTGGGCTTGGTTTGTGTAAGCTCTGCTTCCTCTTCATTTTTTACATAGGTAATAATATACTGAGCTTCCCCAAAGTCTGCTGTCACTACACATATTCATGTAAAGAGTTACTGAGCTGCAGTGATCACAGCATGTTTAGCCAAGAAGTGTCTCTGAAAACTGCTGCTGTGGCAGTGATGAACTTGGTGTGGGCTGCAGAAACCACTTCAGACACTTCCTTTGTTGCCCAGCATTGAGCTCCCTGAGCAGCTGCACTGCTCTTCTGGTGTTTCTCACATTTTCTGGTATATCTGGGCCTGGAGTTCCTGTAGAACTGAAAGTCCTGGGTGTCTCTCATCAACCTTGGCTTTCCAATGTTCCTGCTTAGGACAGCAGGAGCTGCTGGGCTTTGAACACTCCTGAACATTCTCCCTCAGCTCCTTCAAAGCTTGTGATGATGCTTGGGAGTTTCTCCTGGCACTGCTTCCCTTTGACTGGTGCTTTTAACCACAGACTGGTTTCCCACTTCACCCAAAGTGTGTATGAAATTGGATGACTTAATGTGAGCTGCTTTCAAACGCAGAGATTGGAAAACAAAGCCTGTTTAAAGTAGTGCTTGTCATGCAAGGAAGTGCAACAAACGCCTTCTTGAAGTAGCAGAGAAAATTGCTTTCTGAACAAACAAGGGGACTTCAAAAAGCTCAGCTGGGCTTGACAGTGAGAGCAGCTGTAAGAATGGAGGGTGGCTCTGGTGAATGTTTGAACCTGGGGCTGCCCGGTGCCTTGAACCCCTCTGGGGGAAGGTGGCTGTGCCCCCTGCAGCTGTGGCTGGAGCCTCTCAAATCACAGATAATTCAGCTTCCTCCTCTCTCCCCCCTCTTCCTCCAACCAGTCTTCCAGCCCAGATTTCACGTTGTGGGGTGAAAAGAGGACAGAAGAGGAATGATGAGAGGGGCAGAGGACTCGAGGCGTTGACGAAGGCAGGCAGTGTGGTACAGGCTCGACAGGAGATAGAGTCCTGTGGGCAGACCAAGATGAAAGGGGCTGAGAGCAGACACTGGAGACTGCTTGGAAACCAAACAGCTGGTAGGGTGGATGCTGCGGATTTTGAAATGGTAGTTGGGCTCAGAAGAGGATCTAAACAGGTATCTAAACAGCCTGTAAGTGAAGTCATGCTGCCCCAGAGCCATGGAAATGAAGTCTCTTGCTCTCTGCCACTACTTTTAGAACTTTTCTACCCACCCAAGCAATTGCTGCATGCTCGTGTCCCTGGCTGGGCCTTGAGTTGAGGAGTGACTTCCAGCTTGCAGGCTCTAGGAGTGACTTGGTTCACAGGTTTTTATGTAGTAGGTCAGCTTCTGTCCAACTTCAGTCATTTGGCCCTCTGGGTCTACCCAGGGTTGACTTGCAGGTCCCAAAGTTGCATTGCTCTTATCTCTCTCCTCAGCCCAGAGCTGCTCATGTGGGCATAGCTGCTATAAAGGGCCCAGTTAAATGTGGGAATGATTAAGGCTCTAAGATAGCAGTGTGCCAGCATCTGTGTTGCGTGCCACTGTTAATCCCCAGGGCTGGACAGGACGTGAAGGCCACAATACAGGAGATCAGCTTGGTTAAACAGATGCACACTCAGAAAGCAATAACCTGCTTAAATACCTGACATTTTTCAAAGTAAGCAATCTTCCAGGAATTAACCTTTAATGTTTTTACCCTGCCTTCAGTCGGACTCATAACAGAGGATGGATTATCTGTTTAAATAGAAGTGCAACAATTAAGTGTGTGAAATATTTCAATGCATAAATCACTTATTTTTTCCATTTTCTATTTCCCCAGGAACTGGCAAACTCTGTCTACTTGGTTATGGAGGTGAGTGTGTGTCATCTTTTTTTTTTTTTACCCTCTTTCCCTCTCTCTTTTTTAATTTTTTAAGCTCGTTTTGAGCCCACCAGCATGTTCACAAGCAGTGCTTCCTGCTGGCAGTCTCACCTGTGATGCTCTGCTAATCTAATCTGCAGCTGCAAGGCTCTGAGAGGCAGAGCTGTGTGGGTGCAGATAGCAGCAGAGGGATTTTTCATATTGCTGCTGTCAGAAGGTCGTGCTGGCACAGGCTCGAGGAGCCAGACGTTTTACCTCGGGGGTCAGATGGGTGCTCCTGGGTGGCATCTGCCTCAAAGAGAACGTGGGGAGAGAGTTTTCTCCACACAGCTTACCTGCAGAGCTTGGGAATGTTCTCTGCCCTCTGCAGTTTTCACTCTGGGGTCTTGTTGACTTTTCTTAGTGATGTGGAACACCGATGTGAGGAATTTCAGGCTCCAGCTGGGGCTGCTCCCAGGCTTTCCTCAGCCAGCTGGTGGTGTCTGCAGTGGTGACCCTCCTGCTTTGTTCTGGTTTTACCTTCCTGATGTGCACAAGAGCTGGTCAATGCTGGTGTATCCTACTGCAGCACAACATTTGGGGGGGAATGGGACAGGAGAGGAACCACAGGGATGGGGTTTTCCCTGCCAACTTCCCAGTGCGTATTTTGACACGTGGGATCATTTATGTTTAAATACTGTGATAAGCCTGCCATCCTAGTGAAGTTTACTGTTTTTCTTTTTAGCCTTTTGATTTGCCTTGCATTGACTGAGCTTTCTGTTCTGTTTGCAGTACTGTAATGGTGGTGACCTGGCTGACTACCTTCACAGTAAGTAGAGCAGTGTGGAGGATATCCTCTGTGTTCAGAAGGAAATGCTGACTGGTTTAGCTCATTCAGGTTTCTGGGGCTTGTACAAGATCTAAGTAATCTTTTTAAACTCCTGCAAAGTAAAAGAGTATCACCGCCCCTCTTCTGAGAGGTTCACCCTTTGGTAATGATTTGAAAACTGAGAATCCACTGCAATAAAAGCTGGTCTTGTGGTCCTTTTTATACAGGTCAGTAGTGACTGTTGTCAGTAGTTATGTATTTTAGATACAATGGCCTGGACACAGTTTGTCTTTTCTTGGTCACTGGCAAAAAGCTGTTTATACTGAAGCCTTGCAGTTCTGTAGGGCTGGATTAAAATAAGATCCCAAGAGGATATTTCACATTCTTTAAGTTTACCCCTAAGGGTGTTCCACATCTAGGGCAGAACACATTTTCTATTTCACTGTATTGAGGGTGACTGGAGTGTAGCCCCTGGTGCTGGGAGGGGGACAAAAACTACCGACTTTGGTGTCTTGTGGACACCACAGCACAGGTACCTGGGACTGCGGTGCCTTGAATAATTTTTGCTGAGACTCAAGGGCATCTTTGCCATCAAACCAAATGAAAAATGCTTTGCCAGCTCTATTGCTGTTACTCAGGCTTCAGTCTCCCAAGGGATTTTTCACTGGAGCACATGGCACAGGATCCTGGCCTTTGAGGAAATCACCTTGCACCTGAGTACCTAAAATAAATAGGATAACATGTTTAACAATTTACTTAGCAGCAGTCAGACACAGCCTTTTTTTTTTTTTGTTGCCCTGCCTGAATTTTTTTTTATTTTAAAGTTGCTTTCTTGATGTTTTGCATGTTAACTAGAAGATTACTAAATGTAAAGAGGCAAGTTTAATCTCATTTTATGTGTGGCTCTGGGTCATGGTTAAACAAAGTTTGTTCACATTGTTCAAATTAAAAGCTAGTCAGCTGGATAATACTTCAGGCTCCTTATTGAGGTGTGTGATGCCTGGAAATGGCAGAAATTTAAGGATTAAAAGCTAAATTTACATTTGCCCCACAGCTAGTGTTGATATCACTAGAATGATTATTTGGGGCTCTGTTTATAAAGGCTAATGAATTATGTTTGTGAACTTCAATTTTCAGAAAGAATTTGTTACTTGAAGGGGAAAAATAAGAATATTTTGCCTTTCCTGTGTTTCATTTGTTTAAAATATGGGTGAGATAGAAGTAACAGGCATTTGTTTTTTAAAGTGCAGGTTTAGTGTGCTTTGTCTTATATAAGTGATGATGTTTTGCATCTGTTGGGTGTTGCTGTGCTCTAAAAGGAGCATCTTTGGTGGTGGTGAAACACTTATGGACACTGAGGATGGTTTTGTAATTGGTACCTTCTTTTTCTCTTTGAATACAAGTGCAAATTTTATTAATAAGACGCTTTTTAAAACCAGCGAAACTTAAGTTTTACCAGTGCATGGGCTCTGAAAGCAGAAGGTTTTTAGCTTTCATGGACGTGAAATGAACCTTGCTGTCGAAGCACTGGGCTGTGCACTCTTGTTGGCAAAGCTCTGTGTGTAAGCAGGAACACAACTCCTGGCCAAATGGCTCCTAGAAACAGGGATTTGTAGGAAACATTCCTGTTCACGCTGCTGCTTCTGTGTGTGCACTGTCATCTTCTCACTTCAGCCACCCTCCATGGCCAGAAAAACCCCCAGAACGAAGTGAAGCATGCAGTTAGTTAGGCTGTTAATACAGCTCACTTCCTTCTTTATTGATTGAGATCACTTGGGAAGCTGGTGGTTAGTTTGAGAAAGTGATGGTGAAATTTATTTTCCAAATAAAATTCAGTTTTACCCCAGTTGGGTTTGTTTGAGTGTTGCCTGGGGTTTGATTTGGGCCTTCTCTGCCTGAGTTAATTTGAGAAAGCTAACCTTTAGCTCTGTTTTTACCGATAAAATACATTACCTTGACAACTCCAAAGAGCAGCTGTTGTGACTGGCAAACTGGTGCTTACTTTTATTTTAACTCTTAACATCTGTTTGCTTGCTGGTTGCCAGTGAAGAGAACCCAGCAGGCACTGATTTCCAGAGGGAGGAGTCAGTGAGGGACTGCAGTTAGCTGCTTCCATCACTGCTGCAGAGATCTGGGTCTCCCAAATCCCAGATCCCACATGTGAGTGTCAGCTTTCTCCATTCCACCACACTCTCCTCTGGGGTATCTCCTCTTCCAGCTTCTGGGTGCTTCTGACAGGAGTGATTTTTTTTTTTTTTTTTTTTGCTGAAAGCTCATCTTGGAAAGTTCAGATTCCTTCCAGGGTGTTTCAGTGGCGCACAGGAGGCTCATCTCTGTTGAGTGGTTATTGTGCTGCTTCAGTTACTTTGATAATTGTGTGAGGGTGTTTAATTGCAGCATCTCCTTCCCACTGGCTCCTCAGACACTTGTGCTGGTCGCTCCTGTAACACTTAACCGAGAGCTGTGCATGCAAATCCCCTGTTTCTCATTGAATGAGCTGCTTGTAAAGCTTCCCAATCCATTCTGCCCTCTAATTACAGTCATTAGGCAATATGGTAATTCCATGTTGAATCCAAAGGCACTCTAATTCTCCTTGTCTCCATAACTGGAGGACATGCTCCTGTGCACGTTGCAGTGCTGTTGGCCAGACCCATCTCTTGGGTACAACCCAAGGTTGTGTGTCTCAGCACAGCTTCTCTGGTGATGTTGTTGTTGTCCTTTGGTGGTACAATGCAGTTTCCCTGCTGGGAGATCTCTCTGCATGTTGGTTTAACTCAAGCCCATGGTGGGGATGTGTTGAGCTGAGAGTGGCAGATCTCTGCTGTGGGGAGTGTTACAGAAGGGACCATCCTCTGTATGGGAATAACTGGAATTCTGTGTCCTCAGGTACTTAAGAGGCCAGAGCAGGCTGCTCTAAAATTCCTCAAATTCTGTGAGTTGGCATTGACACAGGCTGCTATGGGCACTTCACAGGAGAGTGCTTTTGACCTTTCTCAAAGCTGTTTCTTTTGTATCAGAGCAGGGTGTTTCTTGCTTTGACCACAACAGATGCAGGGAGCTGTGATCTTTCTAGTCCATCCCAAGTGGGACCCTTTTGCAAACCAGAGGTGTGAAGCACCGCTGTGCAGCTTTTTTTTCCCCCTCTGCAGCCAGGTAATTAAGAAATATCTATGACAGGATTTGGCCTCTCATGAATAAATCTCCTGACTTGTACACAAGACCTCACAGGAGTCCTTCAGGCATGGGTGGAACTCAGGGGTAGGTACAAGCCAGGCCCCAAATAAATCAGCTTGGTCTCAGACTTCAGTGTGATTTGGACTGGGCCCATGTTGGAGATACTTGTGATGCCTGTGGGTAACAGGAGATGTTCTTTTTCCTAAACAACTTTCCCAAAGTGATGTTGTAATGTAACATCAGTGGGTGTACTGCAGTGCACCTACTCCTGGATCAGCTGACAAGGGCTGTTTGCTACACTTTACCTGGCAAGGCTGAACATCTCAGCACAGGCTGACCAGGGCACTTCTTAGGTCATTTCATCCTTTTTTCTACGCCTCAAGAGCTACAAGGCACAGAGGCCCCACACTGACCCAGGGTAAATATTTGCTGTGATCTACTGACCTGTGCAGCCGCTGTTCCCAGGGCAGAAAGCAGAGTTGCCTCCTCACTGAAGTGGAGCCCATGAAAATAAACACAGGGATATTATTGCTTCTCAGTAATGGCAAAGCTTGTGAAACAGCTCTCTCTGCAAGTATGTGTTGCTCACCACAGACATCCACAGGGATGCCCAGGCTTTAGTGCAGGCTTAGTATTTGGCCAGCAGTTTCCTGATGAGGATGAGAATATCCCCTTTTTACAGGGACAGAAGTACAAGTTCCCTGTTTGGGATGCAGCAAGGAAAGAGTTGGTTTGTTCTCCACTGTTTATTTTTCTGATGGCACCTATGTTGAATGAGTTTTCTGTATCTTCTACTCTCTGCTATTGGTAGCTGGTCTAGGAGATCTTTTGCAGGCCAGTATCCTGAAGTCTTAGAAAATGTCAGTTGTATTTATGTCTCTGTCCTTCAGCTGCAGATTGGTGCTGTCACACAGCAGACTGATGGGCTGAGTGTGAGAGATAGGGAGTTTTGTTTCCTGATCTTGGTAGCAGTGTTGTTTTCAGCATCACAAAGAGTTGGAATCCACATTAGGGAGGCTCAGCTGCTTTGCTGAGGGCTGGTGGCTGGTTCTCTGTTAGATTTATAGCCACCAAATTATATAAAGGAGAGGGTAACGCCTCAAAGTCGTGGCATGTTGGGACTGCAGGTCAGGACAAGGCTCTCAACAGTTTCCCTGCTAGAGGCAGAGTGTATTTAGCCAGGAGTTGGTAATTGCCTGTTGGCTTAATAATAAGAATTGCCAAATTTCAAGCCTTGCTTCGTGTTTGGGAGATGAGGCAGCCTGTCTGTTCCTGGGCCTGAGCTGAATTGGGAAAAAAAAAAATTGAATTCTTGCTGTTTTGTTTAAAGATAGTGTTTTAACCGTTCCTGAATAGGTTTCCTTGAATAGAAATGGCAGAAATACTGCAGAGACCTTTTTGGGGAGAATACTGAGCACAGCTAAGAGATATTGGACTTCTAATGGGCAGAAAATGGTGTGGGACTGAGCAGACTGAGATAAGTCAGCAGGAGGGTGGAGAAAACCTCGTTAAAGATGAGGCAGCGCTTTTTTTGAAAAGATGCAAGTGGGTTTTGAAGCCTTGCATCTGAGCTGCCTCTTAATATCCTTAAAATCCCTTCACAGAATCTCCCCTTCTTGCAGAGGAGTCTCGTGAATTCCAGCTGAGTGCCAGTCCATGAGGAAAAGGGCCCAGCAAGGGGGGAGGAACTGTGTCCATGTGCACTGGTCTCACGTGTACGAGTCCAGGACCACCTGATAGCTGTGGTGACACTTTAGCTGTGCTTGTGCCTCCTCCCAGAACAGTGAGGTTTGGGAGAGGTGGGAGTTTATTTTCTATTCTAAGTGCTGTTTAACTTATCTGTGTCCCTTGCTGCTTCCCATGCACGTATTTTGAAAGTTAGATTTTTAATTTCCTGTGTTGTGTTGAAGCTGTGTGCAGCCTCAGCTGTGTTTTCATAAGGATTCCTCCCTTCTAGCTGACTGGGTAGAGTGGTGTTTTGAAGCTCCTGCCAGCCTGTTTTCATGTCTTCACTAGAGAACAGCTGGAAAAACACTAATGAAGTCCCAACTAATTTACAGGGACCTTTTACAAAAGAAATTATTTTATTGAGGTGGAATGGTGCTTGCTTGAAGCCTGATTTGCTCAGTGACTGACAGGGAGGCAGGCTGGTAGCGCTGCTGATCCTGGGGTTTGTTCAGCAGGCTGCTCCCAGCTTTGGCAAGAGTTTTCCATGTATAGTTCTTAAAATAACGAGAGCTGATGTCGCACTGCTCTGATTAGAAGAGCCGGTTGAACATTATTTTAACCTCCTCGATGTTTATTTTCACTCTACAGTTCTTGGGAAGCCCGTATCTCAGGAGAGGGCACTTCAGAGCTTCTGTGTTAGCTTTTGATTACTATTATATTCCTTTTAAAAAATTTGCCCATGAAAGCATTCTGAGACATTCTTGCTGTGTTTATGGATGCAATGGAGGGTGTCAGATGAAAGTTTGAAAGGTGTGTTGTTAGGTGTTTCACCCAAACTCTGGCTTTGGGATTTTAGAGTTGTGGTTTGGTCTAGTGGGTTATGATGCACAAGGATTAGGCCTAGACTTGGATTCATACCCAAAGTTACAGATCCCTGCTGGCCATGTGCTATAACTGACTGAATTTAACCTGCCAACCCCTTCCAGGCCCAGCACGAGCCTTAATGACTCTTGCAGGCGTAAATCCTGATCCCAACTGCCTTTCCTCTGAGCTCCACCTTTAGGCCTGGTCTTTGTGATGAAGCTCTGACCATGCCCGCTGCTTGTCTGGATCTGGCTAGCATCTCTGGCTGAGGAAAACCCTAAACCTCACCAAATGTTACTTTTGGCTGCAGTTAATAAACCCAAATTCATCACCCAGCGCTGGCCTGAGTTCAGCATGAGAGACTTGGGGCTGAAAACAGCCCTGACCACAGAATAAGCTGGGAATGCAAACGCTCTCCCTTGTTGCCTGTAGGAATCATCCAGAAATGGTGTGTGGGGGAAAAGACATCATAGGTGGAAATAAAGATGACAAATTGTGGGTAATTGCTGTGAGAATCTGCCCTCTGGGCTCCTCAGGGAACTGGCATTGTAAGTTTTTCATATGTGGTCATTTTTTTTTTCCTTCCTCTTTCCCAGCTATGCGGACACTCAGTGAAGACACCATCAGGCTCTTTCTCCAGCAGATAGCAGGTGCCATGAAAATGCTGCACAGCAAAGGCATCATCCATCGGGACTTGAAACCTCAGAATATCCTCCTTTCCTACGCTGGAGGCAGGAAATCAAATCCCAACAACATCCGCATAAAGATCGGTGAGACCCCGTTCCGAGTGTCACCCTCAGCATCCTCAGGAGGGTTTGGTGGTGGATGAGTGGCAAGCCTCAATCTTTCTCTGGGGAGCTGTCTAGGAGGAGAAGAGAATTGCTGCCCTTCCTTTCAAATTCCCTAACACTTTCCATCTCCCTCCTTCAGTTCCTCTGCTAGGTGTAGCCTTCAGCTGGCTCCAAAGCAGGAGGAGCAAAAGCTTTTCCTGCTCTGCCAGGACACAGACTTGGCACAAAGGAATTGGGCAGGCCTTGCTCTGCCCCCCAGCT
The DNA here is from genome assembly GCF_003031625.1 of Empidonax traillii. Taxonomy (NCBI): domain Eukaryota; kingdom Metazoa; phylum Chordata; class Aves; order Passeriformes; family Tyrannidae; genus Empidonax; species Empidonax traillii. The sequence goes on along the minus strand of NW_020955973.1, from coordinate 83,560 downwards.
GAAGGGTACCTGCCTCCCTCAGTAAAAACAAACACCAGCTTGCCCTAATTGGCTTGTAATCTCCAGGCTTTAGCAAGAAATGAGCAGGAGTTGTGACTTTTTTTCTTCAGCTTTTAATAGTATTGAGGTAAATGTTGGTGCCTGAAGGCCTTCAGGCACACCCCAAAAGTGGGTGTTTTCACAACCTGGATTAGAGGCCGGTTTCTCAGCTGCATCTTGAAAAGATTCATGTTCTGTACATCAGGCAAGTGGCACAGAGGGATCACTAATGGTTGGGACCAGTGCTCCAGAAATCCAGTTACAGAGCACACACATCCCCTGTGGTCTCTCAGAAATGAGTGCTGGATGGTACGACCCTCCACACGTGAGTTTTGGTTGTGTTTGAGTTTCAGCTCCTGAGCTGAAGCTGACACCAGTTAGGTCCAACTGTTCCTCACCTGAGCCCTGTGCTGTGGAGAAAGTGTTCATGCTTTCATTCACCTGAGAAGTGAGGTCCAGTGGAAAAGTTTGAAGTGTTGCTGCCTCTTTGACTGAAGCATTTTGACATGTTTTTTTGTTTTGCTTTTTTTTTTTTTTTTTCATTTTTGTGAAGTGCAGAGTTATTGTCTTGGGGGGAGGGGGTGGAAGGGACTGGGAGCTTCAAACACAGGAGGGCTGCAGGCACAGCTGCTCTTGGTTGTGATGTACCCTGCAACCCTGAGGAGTACGTGGTCCAGGGGATATCTGGCTGTACCAGTTCATTAGTGACAGATGACAGTGTCAGTCTCGTAGCTTGAAATATCTGCTAACCTTGAGAGAACCTCTAAGTATCGTATGATCAGATGCTCAGTAACCTGCAGAGGTAATTTTTCTTGGTAATCCTTGTCCCTGGATTTTCTGCTGTGGCTCAGCTTTCTGTCCTAGGGCTGGGGTTGGCACTGTTAGAACTTTTCTAAAGAAAAAGAGGAAGAATCTTTTCAGTAGGGCTGGGCTAGGAAGTGTGAATGGTGGTGGGCAGTGGTTTGTCCTGGGTGTCTGTTACACCGAACCTTTTCAATGGAGAGGAAACTTTCAGTTCCCCAGATGGAAGGTTGAGGTAGCAGCAGATGAACTGGATAGTTATGAACTGGCACACACTGAAGTGAGCTCTCCCAGATGACATTTCGAAGTGCGGGCAAATGGGTACCAGAGGTGACTGTTTATCCCTGAAAAATGGAAGGGTGTTTGCTCTTCTGGGCTTTTGTGGCTTGGTGTGTCCTTTTCTCGTGCCTGTACTCTGCATTAATAACTAGAACATGGATGTTGCTGTTTAAGAAGGAGCCATCAAAGTCTTGCTAAGATGGGATAGGTGCTGTGAAAGCAGAGTAGAAAGAATGAGGGGGGGAAGGTGCAGGCTCTCTAGAACTGGTGTCTGACCCTGACCTGTTTCTGTTTCTCTTTGTAGCTGACTTTGGGTTTGCCCGGTACCTGCAGAACAATATGATGGCAGCAACCTTGTGTGGTTCACCAATGTACATGGTAAGTGTGGGTTGCCTACACCTTTTTCTGTGTTTTTCTTGCTTTGCCCCTCCCCAAAAAGCAAGGCTTTGTTTTTCCCTAGTCTTTCCCCCAGAGGTGAAATTTTATTTACTTGTTGGAAACCAGCTATTGCATAGGGGGCTTCCTGGAGTTCTGGCTGCTGTAAATGTCAGACAGTGAGTGCCTGTGCTGTCATGGAATTTTCAGATGAGCTTTGGATAAATAAATGGACTATTTATTGTTGCCTACTCCCAGAAAATGCATCTCCCAGAGGTCACCTAGGCCTCTCCCCTGAAGGCATTGGGAAGTGCAACCTATTTCCTCTGCTGTGAGCAAAGCAACAACAGACGAGTGAGGGCTGGGGAGATTCTTCACATATCTGGCTATTTGAGGTGTTGCTTCCCTGGAGAGGAACCTCAGTAAATCCTTGCTTCAGCAGGTCCTTCTGAGACAGAGCAGTTCCAAAAACCTGCTGTCACCTCAGCCTTTGCAGTCAAATTCTTTCACCAAACCAGTTGCTTCCAGGATGACTTCTTAGATCATGAAGGAGATTAGTGCAAAAAACCAAACTGATCCCTTTCACCCTCTCTGTACTTCCCAGTCTGGGGTCAGGTTGTGGTGAGGTGATCTGTTATTTGTGCTTTGTCACATCAAGTCAGTGAAATTAAAAATGACAAAACTAGACAGAAATAAAAATGTCAGAGGTTGACGTGTAATAGTTCCTGTGGATGTGGGTGTCTGAGCTCAAAGAAAAACATGACGTGGGTCAATTTAGGTTGAAGTTTCAAGAGATGCCCTGAGGCAGGAGGCACCTGATTTGAAACATGGTCTAATCCACTCTCAAGTGTTTTGTCTGTGGTCTTTGGGCAGAGTTAGGTTGGACTGTGCTGCACTGCACAGGGGTGGTGCCTTTGGTAGTTAGTCTGTTCCACAGTACTAACTTAAGCAAAACAGACTTCCTCTCCCTTTTTTGAAGCCTGATGTTTATTTGAACTATGCTATATGTGAAGATGATGTAACTCTCCTCTCCTATGAGAGTTTCCTGAATTGTCTATTTTTAGTGGTGCTTTTTCGGACTCGCTTGTGAAAGTAATTGAAAACACCCAGCTTAGGGCTGGAGGAAGCTAGTGATGACATTTTTTTAATTTATTTTTATTTTAAACAACGCTGGATGTTACAAGGAATCTCAATGTCCTTATTGTTCTGTGTTTACTGATGGATTTGAAGGAGGATGAGGAGGGAGGGTTTGATTGGGATTTAGGTAGTGTTTGAAGTCTGTCCCTCCTGCTATTGAGGATCTTGTGCAGGAGCCCTGGGAACATCTGCTGGCAATGCAAGTCCTCATTCCCTGCTTTGGGTCACAGCCTATTTATTTTGCTTGTTTCATTTTGCTCCTTTGAAAAAGAAAGGTGTTTTACCCTCACCTGAATGAGCTTTCTGCCTGAATCCTGATAAGATCCATGTCATGCAAGACTTGAAACTTCCTTGTACAGTTCTTGTCCTGCCTCCTTGGCTTTGTTTGGTGCCATGCCTGCTTCCCTTACAGACAAACTGAGCTCCTGTCCACAACTTGTTTGTTGCCATTATTTTTTTTTTTTCCATTATATGTGGCCTTTACTCCTAACAGAGCTAGAAAATTGATCCTGTTCCGTGCTGGCAGCACTGCAGTGAAATCCTTCCTCATAAACACGTGGGATTAGCCAGCCTGCCCTTCTGTCCCCACTCTGCTGCTGCTCCCAAGGCACTCTCCTCCTGAGCCAGGGGGCTCTGGGGGCTTGCAGTGTTTCCCAAGCCTGGCAGGGAGCAGCTGAGTGCAGGGGCTGAGATGGGAACCCAGAGGCTGAGGCACAGCAGGGCTCAAGCTGTGGGACTGAAACGCTGCCTTTGAACCCGAACTGTGACCTTGGCAGCAGGCTCTGCAGCTTAATTAATGTGCTGCCATCATGGGCTAAATGAGGAAAGTGCCCAAGTGAAGCAGCTCAGGATGGAGGCTGCAGCTTACCCTGTGCAGTGTGAGCCTTGGCTGCTCCTGGCCATTTACCTGCTCCTTGCTCTGGCTGAGAAGATCTCTCTGTGCCATTTCAGTGAGGCTTCTTCTGAGCATGGGTGGATTCAGCAGAAGATTATGCACTGAGAAGGGAAAGTACTGAGTTTGCCCAAAATACCCAGTACTGGAATATTTTTTTTTTTCTTTCTGAATGAAAGTCTCTGCTTCCCCCACTTAGATAGGAAATTGGCCCTTTCAAGATAGTGTTCCACTCTTATTGGGAGCAAATCTTTTGTGGGAAATTGGAGAATGTACCTCATGAGTTTTTAAAGCATGAGAGTGACTTCTCTTTCTTGGAGCTGCTGGGGGAAAAAAAAAAAAAATCTACATGTTCTCATAAAAGAAATTTGTTCTCTCCCCAAAAAGGCACCAGAAGTCATTATGTCACAACACTACGATGCCAAAGCTGACCTCTGGAGTATAGGAACCATCATTTATCAGTGTCTTACAGGAAAGGCTCCTTTTCAGGTGAGTTGCTTAGATCTCGTGTTTCTGACTCTCTCCTGATTTTTATTTTTTTTTCATTTATTTTTTTCCCTTTAATCCAGTTACTCAAAGGCTTCTGTCATTATAATGTCAGCTCCCCTAGATCCAGCCTCATGAAGGTCTGGCTGTCCAACACCTTGACAGTGTGGTGCTTTGTATGTTGTGATGCTGCTTGTGTTACTAGAATATGACTCTTTTCTGGTCTCTATCTCACTGAAATGTATTTCTCAGTTACAAATCCCTAGGAATGGTCATTTATTGAGAAGATTACCATGAATCAGTTAAAGCAGTGGGTTTTTTCAGGCCTATTTACAACTGTACTTAGTGTATAATTTACAATTATTATAATTCTGTTGTGTATAGAAGGACAATAAGGAAGATTGTAATTGCAGGTTAATGTTCAGGATGATTTGGTGGTAACTGGTGTATTGCAGCTGAATCAACCTGGTTTTCAAAGCAGTTCAGTAGAATCTTATCAAAAGGATCTTATCTGTCATCTCACAGTGCTGCAATCCCTTCCAGCCTGAAATGTTTATGTTCACCAGGTCCAAACCCCTCCAAATACAACACGGTCCTGCAAAACTCCACCCTGCACTTAAAAGCCATAACTTCTGGATGAGCTGAACCCTTTCTTTTGTCAACAGCATTCTCTGATTGTAAACTTTTGAATGGTGGAGAATTCACCACAGTCGGGGGAAAACTGTGCTCATGTAATAAACCAAATTTCGTGAAGTGCAGGACTTTCTGAGCTTTAGTTCCACAGCTCTGCAGGATTTCACACAAGACCTTGCATGTTTATGCAGTTACATCATCGGGGAGGATAAAATGAGTTCTGAATCTGTTGCAGGAAAGGGTGGGCAAATACAGGAGTAAACTAATGGTATGTTTTGGTTTTGTCTCGAGCCAAGAACACTTTTTTCCTTCAGGGTAATTTTTTCCCTGCTGCTGTAAGAATCTTCCATCCCAGTGCTTTATATTCTATCCACCAGCTTGGTCTATGTTTAGAGCATTTTCTTTACATGTATCTTTTTTTATAAACACCCCTAAAAATGCACTGAAACTTCTGAATGGCTTCTGTTTATTGTTGTTGGTCTCTTTGTTTGAGAGGAGAAAATGACTGTTAGGATAACACATAAATATTTACTTTCTTTTGAGGAAAAAAATGTGGGGAAGGAGAAAGCAAGCTTTGACTGCTGCATAGGAGAGCCTGGCACTCATTGTCCTTTGTAACTTGGTAACTTTCAGTCTCTAAAGGCACCTTGATACTGTGCTCATTCAAATTATAGTTACCATTTAATATATCGTAGGTGTTCTTTGCTTTGTTGTACACAACAGTGGAGCACCTGATTTCTGTGGAAAGAACAGGTGGGGTTTTTTTCATTGGTCACTGAGGGATGTCACAGAAATGTTCTTCTGAAAACATTTGTTCCTGTAGAGAAGACTTTCACAGGAAATAGAACTGAGTATTAGTCAGCTTCACTCAGCTCTCCAGCCAAGGTTTTGGAAGGGCAGATGGTCAGGAAACCATCAGTGTCCTGCCTGAAGGTGTGTGCTCAGGCTTACACAGAGGGGAGGGCAGTCCTGTGTGCCCACGTCCCTCTGAGCCATGGCAAACTCTGCCTTGGGCTGGGCAGGGAAGGGACACTTCACTCCCTTCCCAGCCGTTCCTGACCCTTGCTTTGTGCTTGGCTCACTAGATAACCTCTCCTTCCCTTATACATCCAACATCTGTCGGGCTGGGAACGGGGGGGGGGTCATTTGTTCCTCTATTTTGATTTTTACCCCACGCCCTTTCCTCTCTTGGAGTTTGGATTTGGAAGCTCAGTGCCAGACCCGTTGAGTTACCGCAGGAGCAGCTGTGGATTTGTTTGATCAGGGAGAAAGAGGAGCTCAGCCCAGATGGTTCTCTGTGCCCCATCTATTTGTTTTGGCCATGTGTGTCACAAATTGCCCTCGAGCTGTGAGATCCAGGTGAAAGAAGCCTGTCCAGGGCAGATGCTGGGGAGCTGGTTAAAGGATAACTGGCTCTCTGTCTTTGTTGGCGTGACTGTGTTGTAAGAATTTGCTGATGGTCGTTGATCAGGGAGAAACTGTTGTTTACAGGGCTTTTAGGAGGAAAGAGGGGTAGTGGACAGGGGTGACAGGGACACCATGAATAGCAGTGAGTGCTCTTGGGAGGGAACAGGCTGATTGCACACAGTGCCACCAGCACACCCAGTTGTACAGGGAAGCCGGGAACTGGATTTCTGACGTTGTTAACCTCTTCAGGCTAAATCCTCACCGTGCCTTCCCTCCCAGCCCCTCATCCCTGTCTGGCTGAGATTCCCATGGGAACCTGGAGCATGAAACATGCTGTGCTTGGGTGCTCTGGCCGTGCATGAGCCAAGCAGGTCCCTCTAGGAGGCTGCAAACCAAAGGGGCTCCGGTGTTATCTGTGGTGAGGAAGAAGGAGCTGCCTAAAAATAAAACAGGGCTTCGGGGAGATGGGTTGGACAGAGAAAAGATCAAATGTGTGGAAAGGCTGAGGCAGCTGTCAATCCAGAAAGTGCTCCTAAATCAAGGCAGGGATGTTTTTATCTGCGTGAATGTGATTTCTGGCTGTCTCAGAGTTAAAATTAACTGTAGCTGGGTCACCCAAGGCAATTTCCCGGAGCCATTCCTGTCCCTTCCCTGCCTCACTGCACGAAGACAAGGAAGAAGCTGCTGCTGCTGGGATGTGAACAGTTGGTAGGATGGCTGGTGAAGCTTTCTTAAGGAGCTTTTTGTATTAAACGTGCCCATAAACAAAACAGTGAGACTGCCATAGGGATGAGATTAATGGGATTCATAATCCCCATAAACAGATTTGCTGAGCGCTGTATTAATGTGGAATTGTTAATTTGCCTTGCCTAATAAGTGGTCTGCTCCTACATCTCTGCATTTCTGTCACTGAGCACAGGACTTGAACAGTACATTTCCATGCTGACCAATACTGGGAAGTGCCTTGGGAGTTGTAGTGGTTTCCTCTTGTCCTTAAGGTGAGCTGGAAAGACTGGGAGCCTGTGCCCACCGTGAGGTGGTGCAGGCTGAGTAAACAATTGACAGCCAGAAGCCAAGCTGGAGGCAGAGGAAGGAAAAGATTTACACAGGGTCTGAAACAATCTAAAACCAATCTAGCCCTTGTCAGATGGTGTTTTAAATATGATTAGTTAAATGACCTCAATCTCTCTTTTTTTTTTTGCGGGGGAGGAATCACACTGATGTGGCTTCTGTTGTGTGACCCCTTTTAAAACTGGGCAGCTCTGGGTAAGCAGAGTCACCCCCAAGCACGTGTACTTTGTGTCAGAGCTGTCTCTGGCAGTAGCATGGCTCCCCTTGGACATCAGATCCTCTAAGGACCATAAAACCTGATTATCTGCTGTCTGAGCCTTTGCATGAATCTTCCAGCTCTCTATGGATATGCTGCACTGTGGAGCCAGGGAGCAGGGAAGTGGCATAAGAGGCCATGCAAGTTTTTCTGCCTGGTCTGGCAGCTCTGAAAGAGTTAATCTGCCTGCTTATGTCCTTGTCCCAGCTAGCTGTTAGGTGAAAAAAATTAATATCCAAGTCTGGTGTACCAAGTTCGCTGCTTTAATTCTGAGTTAATGCTGCCTGCATAAGTACCAGGATTATGTGTCACTTATAGCAACTGCCACGCTGGGAAACAAGCCTTGAGGAAGACCAGGGAAGGGATGATTTTATACTTGGGATTTGTTAGGCAGGCTGCTCCTCTGTTCCCAGATCTGTTCCTCTGGACTGTCCTGTGTCCATGGGGGCAGGAATTCCTGGCAGTGGCAGGTTATTCTGCTGAGACTGGGCACAGTGATTGACTTGTTGCTGTAGTCAGTGAACTATTGGCTTTTGGACTGGTGTTTGTGGGTCTGATCCTGCTCTGTTGGCAGCAGAGAGAGAAAACATCCACAGACAGCTAAAGGAGAAGGTTCAGGGATTGGGTTTTTCTGTTTGCTTGTTTCTGATCCTCGGGCTTTCAGGTCCCCCAAATGCCAGCAGCCACTTTGCTGTGGGACTCTTAACAAGCAGAGGGTGTTTGCAGCAGGTTTTCAAGCTCTTCCCTGGAACTTCTGAGCTAGAAACACCGTTACTTTTCCTTTTTTTTTTTTTTTCTTTCTAACGTATCTGACCCCCTTTCTGCACCTCCAAATCCCCAAGGAAAGGATTCAAAGAACAGAGCAGATACCACACACCTGCTATGAAGTGTTGAGGAGGCAGGGCTGTTCAGGGAAGGTGTGAACGCCTTTGGCCTTCTTCTCTCCGAGTGCTTTTGCAACCAGTCTTTGCCCAAGCACCACAAATCCAGTGCTGAGAGCTTTTGGAAACCCCCCTCCCTGCCTGCTTTTCACAGGCAATTCCCTTGCAGGCAGCCAGCAGGGAATGGGATTTGGCAGGGTTGTGCTGGATGCCTTTGTTGGCTCAACATGTTTCCACTGCTGCTGGGGACAGAGTAACAGGCTGGCATGATTGAATTTGCCCAATTGTCTCTATATATAGAAAGGACAGACAAAACCAGGGCCCGTTACACCAGTGCAGCTGCTCCACAGTAACACGAGAGGGGGACTGAGGGTGTGAATTGACCTGCTGGGGCGTCTCCTGGGCTGTCTACTCTGCATCCCTGGGTCTGACAGATGGATGCTGTCCTGCAGGTAGCAGCTGGCTCTGTGGACCTCGAATGGTCTGGTTGTTACCTGCTTAAAATGTGCTTTTCCTGGTGTATTTTTTGGGCAGGGTGTGCCTGTCTGCAAGGTAGCTCTCAAGTTAGTTTCCTAGAAGAAGGGATTCCAGAGGCGTTTTTACTCTCTTAAAAATGTTTGTAGGGTTTTTTTTTTCCCCATAATTCTCAGAGCAGCACTGTTTGTTGAAAGGAGAGGTGAGCAAAGTGTTTGAAGGTCCTTGGTGCTTTGTGAAATGCGTGGTGACAGCAGGAGAGCAGTGGGCATGTTCCTGCGAGCCTGGGAGCCCTCTGCCAGGAACAGAAGTGTCTGACTCATTTGATTAATATTAAAGTTCTGTCAAGATGCAGTTGTTTTTGCCAAATTAGTGGTGATCCATGGTTGTCTGTGCTGGGCGCTCACTAAAATGACTCTCTTCCCCCAGTATCTGTATCAGAGACCAGCCTGTCATGGGCTCTAGGGAGCAGCCCTTGTGAAGGAGAGTGGGCTGGGTGTGTAGGAATTGTACTGAGACAGCAGAATGTGGAGGAACAGCATCCCTTGAACTTGTACTAAGAGGGGGGGAACTTCATTGAGGATTTTGTTCCTGTCTGAGACAGTGCATAGAAACCTTCTCCAATGAGCTGGGCTTCATATATGAGCTGCTTTTAATATATTCTGTCCTTATTGCCAGGAAAATTTCGGACAAAACAGTGTTTGAAGTAGATCAGAGCCTCATTGTATTTGGGAAACAATTGAGTTGTTGCCACAGGAAATGACCAGAGCAAAGAGCCAACAAGGCTTGTGTCCCTCTGATGTGAATGAGCCCTTCCCTCCCTGTGCTGGAGTTCTGCTCCTCCTTCTACCTTGTGTCTGTATTTTTTTGCACCTTCTGTTTGTGTCCCTGCTGTGTCTGTGAATGGCAGAGGGTGTGTTACTGCAGAAAAGGCAACCAGGAAATCTTCAGTTTCTTCCTTTAGGAATCCAATAGCACTTCTTGGTACAAATCAGTAGGAGAGTTGTGAAGCTTGTGTTGGTAAGGCTGTGTGAAAAATACTGTCCTGATGAGTACTACACAAGTGTGTTGATATTAGCAGCTTTTGAGACTCTCCTGTGCTTTCTCTTGAGGTTTTTTTACCGAGCTCTGTTATCCTTAATTTTCATCTTCAGCCAGAGGGAGTAGGTGATGTTGAAACAGCATCTTCTGTGGCTGCTCTTCCAGCCATGCTCTGTTAGTGGTATTTTGATGGCCATCTGCAGATTGGCTTGTCTGATTTGCCATTTTAAGCATCTTAATTGACCTTAAATGCTTCTAATTTAGAAATAGAAGTAGGTGGAAGGCTCGAGGGTTTGTAGAGCCTGCCCTGAACATCAGGAGAAGCTGTCTGTTACCTCCTCATTCACACTTTCCTACACACTCTGCTGCACCAATAATTGATTGCAGATGAATCTCTCTGATCTTCCTCCCCTGTTTGTTGTGTGCCTTCATGTCTGTGTCGTGCCAGCCAGCCTGCTCTGCCTTTAACAAAGAGACTCAGCCTAAGCAGAAAAGCCTGACACACTGGGGTTAATTTACTGGCCTGTATTATTCATTGCATGAAAACAAATGGAGAACTTGTGTGAGGAGATTTTTACGTGTCCGTGCTTCTCTACTGATGATTTTATTTTTAACCTCAGCCATAAACCTCTTGTGCCAATCCCCCCCCCCCTTTTTTTTTTTTTTTTTTTTTTTTAATCTCATCTCTCAGAATTTGGAATCATCAACATCCCACGCAGTTGTGTGTATTACTGCACAAATAAAACAGGAGCTCTGGCTTGAGACCTTCTGGCTTCCTGGAATTAAAGTAGAAAATCCTAATTCAGTTGCTGTTTCTTCACGTTGCCCAGTCTCTCCAGAGATCCTCTTGCCCATCAACAGGCTCTCTGCCCTTCTTCTAAATGCCCTGCAGCATTAATCCATGTTCCCAGCAGGATCTGCCATTCCCCATTTGGGGCTCCTCACGTATGCAATTATTCAGTCTCCTGGGTGAGGCTATTTTAGGCCAGCTCAAACCTGAGCATCAGAGCCCAGTGCAGTGAAGCTCAGCCCTTGGAAGGGGGAGAGCAGGACAGAACCAGGTCAGGGACAAAATGGCAGCAGGCTGAAATACGGTGTTTTCACTCTGGCACAGAGCTGGCTTTTCAATCTGAAGCAAGCTGCAGGTTCTCATTGTCTGTGCTGGTGCAGCAGTTGGAAAGTGCCTCTCTGCTCTTCAGAGCTGCTGTGAAATAGAAATGTTGATCCCTTTCCTTCACTCAACTGCTTCATGTACTGGTTTCTCTCTCCCATACAGGCCAGCAGCCCCCAGGATCTCCGCCTCTTCTATGAGAAAAACAAGATGCTGATGCCCAAGTAAGCATTTTTCCAGTGTTACTGCTTGTAGGCACTTGTTTACCCTGTGTTTACACCTGTCCTCGCATGCTCTTGGCTTGTCACTCCGGGAGGTGGCTGAAATATTTGGCCCCCTGCCTTTCCCTGTTCCTGACACCAGCAGGGATGGTCCAGAGAAAATCAGGCAGCAGTCGATGGCCAGAGCTGGTGTTCTCTCTCTCTCTCTCTGCAGACACTGCTGCTCCCTTACATTGCAAAAATTCGGGGTTCTTAGTGATTCCAAGAGCCAGCTGGTGGTCCTGCTCCACTCATGGCTTCCCTGGGAAGCCTTGGGAATATCTCATGGCACTTCTGGAAACGTGTGAGCGGCCCCACTTCAGTCCCTCCTGTAATAACCTGCAATACCTGACTGCAGATCACATTCCCATTTCTCACGTGTCAGGGCAGCAACTGCCGGTGTCCATCCTGCTGTGAGGGGGAAACACTATAACCTGGGTGCAAATGGACACTGCTGCAGTTTCCAGGGGGAAGAGGACTGGTTTCATCCCAGCAGGGTGTATGTTACCTCGCTGCCCAGGGCTGTGATTTGTCAGGGTATTTTGGTTTTGTTGCTGTGGTCTTTCCCTTTGATCTCTGAGCTCTCAAACAGGCAGAACCTCCTGCCTGCTCTGAGAACCTCAGCCTGGAACAGAGACAGGAGTGAAGGTCCAGATTATCCAGATATCCAAAAACTGGAAGGCCTTTTTTGAGCAGAAAGTTAGCTTTGAGTTGGCAGAGCTGCTAATGCAGCCACATATGCAGAAAGTTCAGTGGGTTGCTGTATATGGATTTTTCTTTTCCCTTATCAGTTCAGACAGCTCCAAGAGATAACTAGAAGGGACTGTCAAGAAACTGGAGCTCTTATCAATGACTTGTGCTATGCAGTTAATTTTCCTTTAAGGACTTCCTTTTCTGATCTGGGGAGAAGGCAGATTTCTACCAGCATTAACTCTGGGGCATCTGCCTTACTCTCCTGGATTGAACTGGAGGGCTTGATGGAGTAAAACACCCAAAGAGAACAATCCAAAGCAAAAATGCCCCCACATAGTTGGAGCTGGATAGTCTGTGCGAGCAGAAAGCAGACCTATTTTTCCTGAACAGCCCAAAACGTGGCTGCTCACCTTTGAGGCAGTCCCCCTTATTAAGAGAGAAATTAATCCCTACAACTAATCAGCTTCCTTGTGTCGATCCCGCTGCCCTGCTGTTGTTTGGCTCATGGTGCAGGGGAGAAATGAAACTGGGCTGTGAGAGGAGAGCATGTCTGTGCCTGTAGGGATTAGTCCTTCTCCTCTGAGTCCTTTGCACAGCCTGCATTCACCATTTTCACTTATCTCCACTTCTGAGCTACCAAACTCCTCCAAAATTTAGATCCAAGCCCACTGGGTTTTTTTTTGCTGCTGTGTAAATGGCAATTCCCTGCTTTCCAAAGTCAGTTTGTCTCTAACACGGGCTGCAATCTGTGCTATTCCTGAGTAAACATGAATAAACTGCTTGAGAGCCCTGCCAGCACAGGATGAAACACAAAACTACTCCAGAGATCTCCTCCTCAGACTGCAGCAGTGCCAGGATTTGGTTTCATTTCCCTTGGGGCTCAGCAGGCTGGCACCCACCTCCCCTGCCACGGCCTTGGAAAGTGCCTTTTTTTTTTGGCTTGGGAATGGGGTGGGGAAGAAAAGCTCATCAAACGCTCCCCAGCAGGCCCTGCCTACACAGCTGGTGCTGCTGCTGACAGGTGAGATGCTGTTCTGAGCACTCTGGGCAGCCCATGCCCAAAGGCCTCACAATTTTAGCAGTGCTGATTTTAGTAGCTAAGGTTCATCATGCTGGTTTGCAGGGCAGAGCACATCCCAGGTCATGGGGGAAGGTGGCAGATTTGTTGCTTATCTTTAAAAAGGTGGCCTTGGAAAATTAGTACTTGGAAAATAGAGTAGCAAAACTTGATGCTTCAGGCGTGGAGGATAAGAGGAGACAAACAAGCTGTTTGCCTCATCTTCATCCGTGTCGTGCCATCTCAAGTCCGTGGCTTGACCTGCCTGTTCCTTGGCTTTTGAAGCCATACCAGGGCTAAAGCCATGGCTGGGAAATGGGCTCATTTTGGATGAGAGCTTTGTGTGTCATGGATGAATAAATGATGATGATAACACTGCAGGACTGCAGGTCTCCAGCACTAATGTATTTTTCAGGAGACTGCTCGCTGTGGTACCTTGGGTTATTCCAGCACACAGTGGGATTCCAAGGGACACTCTCTGGATGAGAGGCTCAAACTGAGCCCCAGCCCACCTGCATCCCTTCCAGAGTCCTGCTGGCCCTCCTCCTGTGTCCACCTGAGAAGGCACACAAAACCATTCTAGCATCAGGGATGGAAAAGCAACTCCTCCAGTATGAAGAAAAATGAGGAATGCTTGCCATCATTCTCTGTTCTAGGAATCACTGGGTTCAAATTCCTGCCCCAGCAAGGCCTAGGGCTTCCTAGTAAAATAACTGGGTAGTACTGAAACCTGTAAATACAGACCTTGCCTCCCATCTCCTGTTTCTTTGAACAGGAGTCTGGTGTTTCAGCTAGCACCTTTTTTACCTCCCTCTCCGCTATTTCTGTGCTATTTTCCGTTTTTACCCTGTCTGTGGCAGGGCAGATTGGTGGAGATGGTGGAGGAAGGGTTCTCTCTCCCAGCATCAGTCAGGCTTGGCCCCAGGGTGGTGAGTGGTGCCAGGGCAGCCCTGTCTGAGCCACGTGTGAGATATTGAGCAGCTAAAATTACTGTGCTGGGCACACACATGCCATTACCTCAGCTGACCCCAGCCTGGGGAGAGGGAAAAGCCTGGCAGAGTGTGGGGCCATGCTGGGCACAGCCATGACAAACAGAGTTAATGCTGAGAGGAGCTGGAACCGCCTCCGCTCTAATTTGGAGAGCTCTGCCCCGGCCCGGCTCCTGCAGCCCCCCAGCAGCACTTCTGGGGATGGAGGGAAGTCAGCAGAGCTGAATCCATTTATGCAAGGGCTAAATTCCGCTTTCCCTGCCTTAATCTGGTCGTTTATTCCCTGCATCTTGCAGTCTGCTGGGGTTGGGAAGAGCTGCCCTGGCCTCTCCTCCATCTGCCTGTGGGGCAAGGGAGAGCACAGTGATTTACCAGCTCTTTTGTACTGCAAAGGCCATGGCAAAGAGTATTTTCTTCCTAAGTGTGCTGAAAAGTGGGGTAATAGCTGCATGAATTTTAGCTTGCTTGGGTGGCAGTTGCTCACATCTTAGTGGCCTCCAGTTAATAAATGCTATACATCAAGGAAGCAAATAGACAGAAGTTGCTTGCCAGCCTTTACATAAACTGCGTTGAAAAACAAATGCCTTAATAAAATGGTAGTAATTGGTGATGCATTTCACCACCAATGTCTTAATTGGAAGCTTCCCCTTGGAAACTGCTTCATTTTAGTGCCCTCCTTATCCCCACTCGGGCGAGTGGAAGAGATTTTTATTTATCATGTGCAATACTGCACGTTGAATGGGCTTAGCTGAGAACCAGAGGGATGACACTGGCACCCCTGTGGAAGGGAAGGATCTGCAGGAGCTCATGGGAGAGGCCACTAGAGGAAGATCAGCTGTAGCCTGAACAATGACAGCGGGGAGTGAAAGCCAGAGATGCAAATAGAGACGTTCCAGTTCAGCCTCCCCTCCAGTGAGCTCCTCGTGTTCCTGGCCCAGCAGGCACACAGAGTTTGCATTTGCCAGTTGCCCTTCCTGAATATGTAAAAAGCAGTTGAAGCAGACTGCAGGTCTCTCTTACTCTGCTTTTGTTTGCAATCCTAGCATCCCCAGGGAGACATCAAGCCACCTGAGGCAGCTCCTGCTGGGCCTTCTGCAGCGTAACCACAAGGACCGCATGGACTTCGGTAAGACCTCCCTCCAGTTTTGGTTCTGCTGCCTCTCTGTGTGTCTCTCGGGCTGTGGCGCCTCACAAACATCTGTACTTCTGGAGAAGCATCCAGACACCTGGATTTCATGGGTGCATAGCCCTGGGGGTTCTAGCGTGTGTGCTGGGAAGGTCAGCGCTGATTTCGGCACAGAGATGAAGATTTTTTTTTTTTTTTTTTTCTTAATTCCTTCTAAATTAAGAATCACTGTAAGCCAGGTGGTTCTGGCTTTGGCAGCAGTGTTGTCTGAAGAACTTCCTAGTAAAGCTTTGCCCTAGAGGAAAGCAGACAGAGGTGGAGCCTTTCCTAGAGCCCCTGAAAGGGCCAGGTCATCTAAAGGCAAAGACATCCTGAGTGTTTTCAGGATGTTGCCTTTTAGTCAGGCCTGGGGTAAAAGAGTTTGATATTTCTGTCTTTTGGGCATTGGCTTTGGGTTGTTTTTTTGTTGCTTATCTGCTCAAGTGGATTGTTTCCTGCTGGGCAGAACACGTGCCAGCTGATGAAGAGAAATTGTTTTGTTATTCTTTTGGATTGGAGACACCAGGAAAGCCTTTCTGGGGACGGTCATCTGGGTGGATTAACTGAGGCTGACCATAATTATCCAGTGATGAATGCAAAGAACGTGTTATTGGGGTGCAGAAGTGAGAGAATGAGCCTTTTGAAAAGGGAGTTGTTGAAGCTCCTGACAGAGTGACTTGGATAGAAGCACCTGGCAGTATTGATTCCCTGCAGGATCTTTTATCTGGCTGTGGATCTCTACCTCTTCTGTCACGCTGCTGTGAATTTAAAAAGAAGGTATCCTTGAGGTTCTTGACTCCCTGCTGTCAGAAATTGAGTCTGTCAAGCCTTTTTAGACCCCCATAAGCTGTTTTTTGTACCTCTTGGGAGTAGACTGTATGAGTCAGCGTCTAACACTTAGAAATTTGAGATAATAGATTTTGATATCACTCAAGACAACACTTACAGCATTGTAAGAGATTATTGGCTGCTGCAGGATCCTTTTCTCTACCAATTGCCACATCCTTGTAAAATATAATTGTTTTTAAGGGGTGTGTGAGAAAATAATCTGCCCAGAGGCCTATATTTGAGATCTTCCTTGTGCTTTATAGAAGGCAGATCTTGATGAGTGTGTGGCATCCTGTGACACATTCTGATATCTCCTGTCAGCTGAGAGGAAAGCAACCACCAGAACCATGATTTATTTAGACCAATCCACTTCCCCAGCATCCACTTGTATACTTGGTCTCACATAAGCTTGAAACTTCATTTACTTGCTGTGTGTCTCAGCTGCTGTTCTACCAGGAACTGGTGGTCTTTGCAATCTCAAGATTATCTAGAGGAAAACCAAGAGGGTTTCGAGTTGCAAGTTTCCTGCTGATGATTACAAGCTGTGTTACTTAAATTTTGCTTTGCAAGCACAGCTAATAAGCAGTTTGCAGCAGGGAGGGGAGGGGGGGGAAGTGAAAGAAATGATCATTTCCACCCCCTCAGTTGAGTCAGCTTGGCTGAGGGATGGTACCCTCCTCTAAAGGAGCAATCTGAAGAAGAAGCAGGAAACTCCAGCAGCTGAGCAGCTCCTGCAGGATGGGGATGTTCTCCATCCACAGCAGATGTAATCTGCCAGCTTTTCCTGCCACAGATTTCCATCCCTTCTGTTGTGCTAAGCCTGCTCTCAGGCTGCAGGACCCTGGCATGGTGGTGGCAAGGAGGGGCTGGGGAGACAGGGATTGCTTAAGATTAAAAAGCAGACAAAAACCCCAGTTGCTACTTTCTGGAAAGCTCACTGGCCAGAGAGGAGCTGTTTACAGAAGCACAAGTTTGTAAACCTTGGGTGTTGCAACAGGAAATTCATGCTGGGAAAAGAAGTTGGAGTGCCTGGAGTTAGCTCCGTAATCAGTGTTGATCCGTGACTAACGCTCCCAAAAGGCTGAGTTGCTGATTGTGATAGGAGAGGGCTCTGGCAGAGAGCTGCAGTGAATCAGAGATGAAGGAGTTGGGAGAAGTGGCTACTTGTGAGGACAGGCAAACATGTAGTGAGTCTCCAGCAAGCCAGGACAGAAGCTTTCTTGGCCTGGATCTGTAGGATGAGAGGAAGAAGCAGCAGTTGTGTCATAGAATCATAGAATAGTGTGAAAGAGAGGGAGTTCTGGGCTGTGGTCCTTTCTGCCCTCAATGTGTGCAGGGTTTGGGTCTGTGTGTGATGGAAGATCACTCAGTGGAGGCCTTTCTGTCCATCCTTCCTCTTCAGTGTAGCGAGTGGCAGTGCAGTGTGATAAATACAACTGCCCTGCAGTTTGGATGACTCGCCATCCCGATCAGCCAGGGATCCAAATAATTTCCCATCCTTTTTTATATGAGCAGGTCCTGCATCCAGTCCCATCCTGCACTCTTGACCCCTGCTGTACACAGCTGCAGTCAGCCAGCTCCCAGGGTTACTGGATTGCATGGAAAAACCACTGCAAAACACTGCAACTTGCTACGCTTTGACTGCTTCGTAAACTTCTTGCAGTCATTTCCTTTCACTGAGTCATTCTCCTTGATTTTTTTTTTTTTTTCAGATGAGTTTTTCCATCACCCGTTCTTGGATGCAAGTGCCTCTATGAAAAAATGTAAGTATTGCCTTTTCAATTGCAACTCTTGTTGAACCGTGGCCGGACTTCCTTTGCTGCTGGTTCAAAGGGAAAGAAAAACACTGCTTTATGTTTGCTTAGTTATTTAGGCAGGGATTCGGTGTTTGTTACTGTGTCATGTCCAGATTTCACCATCAAAATGTATTTAATTTTACTGAGTTATTTTCAAAGGGAGGATCAGAGGGCTGTTTAGAAACCTGAAGTAGAAGCAAACATTGCTTTGAGATGTATTCAGCTGCTTTGTGTGAAGTGCTTGGCCAGTGGGGGGCTTGTAGGTAAACAGGATTATGTATCATGCTCTTGCTTTTCATCCTCATCTGTAGGACCATTCAGGATTGTGAATGGTGCAAACTGGCACTCCTGGCTGTGCGTGCCAGGTGCTACCTTAGGTTGCAGAAATGGCTTTGGTTACCAAGTCTTTTTTCATCTTTTACCTCGAAGTTCTTGATAAATCTTGTTGTGGAAGGGTTACCTTTGGATACTGTCTGAGAGCTGGCCAAAACAAGAGTTCCATTGAAAGTTCTCCCTTCCCTCTTTTGAGTCGTAACTTTTGAACATCTTTCCAGCCACATGTACTATGGTCCAGGGTTTGCTTTCAGTGGAAAGCAATTCAGAATTCCTTCTGGTGTGGGGGAGTGTTACAGTCCTCTGGCCAAGAGACTTGGCCTAGTGGAATTGTGTAGAGTTGTCTTCTTCTGGAAGGATCTTCTTTAATCTCCTGAGTAAATGATAAAGCCAAGGATTTTCATCAGTGACTGCTTTGGGGTGCCCAGTGTGAGGGCTGGAAGTTCTGGAGGAAACACATCCAGCACCAACACAGAGCCCCTCTCGGATGTGTGCCGTGGGTGGACACCCCTTGTCTGATGTCAACATCACTCCTGACAGTCTCTTGCTTTCCTGCTGCCAGAGCAGGACTTCTCAGCCATTCCTGATCAGATTTTAACTGTGCACTCAGGTGACCTTCCTGCGGGCAAGAAAAGACGCTTCTGGTTTAGGGGCGCTTGGAAAGCCGCCAAGGCCCTGTCTCCACCTGCCCCAGCGAGATGTGGGGCCAGCCCTGCCAGACGGGGCTGCTCTGCCGGCAGGAGAGGACCCTGCCAGTGTGGGACTGCTCCTAAGCCAGCCCAGCTCTTGGCTCCTGCTCTGCAGCTGCTGTGGGGGAAAAGCCCTCCGAAGTCTGATCCCCCCGTGGGCAGAGGATCCCCCCCTCAGGATGTTCCTGCGTGCCCACCAACTCATCTCCCACCTCCGGCCGTTCCGTTGCTTCGCTGGCCAGGGGAGCAGAAAAGCCCCTGCAGACGGGAGAGGGTTCTCCTGACTTGGCCCCCGTTCCCGCCTTGTGCCCGCTTGCTGTGCAGGACCCAGAGGTGCCACGACGAGCAGGGGGCTGTAGCTCAGCCTTTGCCCCCAGCTGCTCCAAGGTTAACAGTGTGGGGTCAAGGGCCAAGAAAAAAAGCCCCTTCGCAGGCAGGTAAGGCCTCCAGACCCCTCTGCTGCCCTGCTGGTCCTTGCCTCAGGGCTTATGTCCATAGCCTGGAGTTCTGTCCAGGCAGGAAAGACTGCTACTGGTTTTGAAAACATGGGGAGAAGTACCTCTGCATTGCTGGAGACACTGGAGTTGTTGTGCACAGAAACTTGCTAGTGGAGGAGATGATTCTGTAGTGTGCTGTGAGGTCTCTGCTGCTGCCAGATGGCAGGGATGGGTTAGAGCCTCTGGGAAATGCGGTGAAGAGCCTGGATGAGAAAGGCTGCCTGTGGTCCTTTTGATTTCTGAATAGGTGAGAGAAGAAGCCAGCGTGTCAGCAGAGGTTGGGGTTGTGGTGACCTCCATAAGAAAAGCTCCCCTGAGATGTGTGGAATGCTGTTTACCGTGGCAGTGGGCTTGACCCCTGCACAGGTGTAGGTGAAGGAGGTGTCTTGCAAGGCTGCAGTTCTCAGGGGATGCCTCCCTGGCTCTGCATGCAGAGCTAACAGTCCAAAAGCTTTATTGTGCTGCTTCATCTCAGCATGAGGCTCAGCATCACCAGGGTAGGAAGCATCAAAGAGGAGAAGAGAGATGGCTGCATCTGAGTGATGGTGGTTGTGCTCAGGGTGAATCAGAGTCCTCAGGCTTCCAGTGGGCAACTGGGGGAACAGTGTGCCTCATCTTTTTGTTCTCCTTGAGAGCTTGGCTGCCAGTGACTGCAGTGGAAGCAGGACTAACTCATCACATCCATGTGCAGGTGTCTCTTAGGAGAGTTTGTTGGGTGACCTGTACCAGGAGTAGTAACCACTCTGTGATGAACACACTGAGACCTCAGCTGAGCTCAGGGACCCAAAGTGCAGCCTTTGCCCCTGCAGCTGAGAGGTGCCTGCACTGCACTTGCTAGATGTGCCCATCCAGCTCCCAGACCAGTTTTCAGGTGTGGCATCTGCTGTCCAAACGAGACCATTTTGCAGCATGAGCAGAGCGGGCTGGTCTCTGTACCCTTACAGACACATCTGCCCTCAGGTGACAAGGACAGAACAGGAGAGGTGCCACCAGCACTGGTCTCACAGTGATCAAAAGTGACGTGAGAGCCACGGGCTGTTCATCCATGTGGATCTCTGTTAGTGCACATGGAAACTGTGAAGAGCTTTTTTAAATATAACACAATTCTGGAAGACTGGGGAATCCTCAACAATGGATCGTTCTCCAAGTGGATAATTTTGAAGTTGCTAAGACAGGGGGATCCCACTCATTGAAATACACTTGTGGATTTTGCAAGACACTCCAGCAAAATCAGCATTTCTTTTGAAAATCTTCCAGTACATTTCTGACAAGCACATCCTCTTCACTGCTGTTTCAAGGGGTGGTTGTTCTTATGTCCCTCCTGTCATCTCCCTCCTTTAGTGGAACAAGGACTTAAGTCTGCTGCCACCCTGGGTGTATCCCAGAGCTCTGCTCTCAACAGGCTTTAGCCTGGAGAGTGGATTCAGGGCCCTGGGCTTTGTTAGCTAAGATGTATACTTGATTTTTTTGTTTGTTTATTCATGATTAATTTTGCATTGTGGGTTTTGTACCTGTGACTAAGCGTGTACTTTAGATGTGCAAAAATTTGATTAATAAAGCCTTTAAAAATACGGTGTCTAGTCAGAATGTCGTCTGTCTGTAGCCAGGTCTGATCAGCATATGGTATTGGGGCCGTGTGTTACAGTAATGATGCTTGAGAAGGCTTAATTAGACGCTTGTGCAAGTCCTCTCCCAGTAAACACGTTGTAATTGGTACCCGTGCAGAATATTTGGGAGGTTTTTCTGCTCCTGCCTCTAATGAAGGGTGAGCTGCTGCCTCCTTTACACTGAGTTCAGAGAGCATGAAAGGTGAGCTGCTGGGGTTCACAAGTGCACAGGTGGCTCAGTGTCTGAAGTACCTGCCTGGCTCAACTTGACTTTTACCATCTTGGTAAGCTTATTGTGCATAAAATAGCTGATAATTAGCAAAAAAAAAAATCACCCTGACTTCTGCACATAGAAGATTTTAATGGTGCAGATTTTTAAGCTCTGAAAAGCCACTTATTGGCCAAGTCCTTTCAGAGTTTGCGCTTAAGTTATTGCCTTGTCAGAGATTGCAATTAAAGAACTTCTTCTTGGTGACTGGTTTTAATTGAATCCAGATAATCAAAGTGCATCTTTCCAGTGCGTGTAAAACTCAGATTCCAAATAAAGCTCTTTCTACAGAGCTTGAGGGTCAGATATTTTTAGGATAATGGAGCCTCTGGTAGGATAGATGTGTCAGAAGTGATTTTTGCAAGTGTAGGATCCAATATCGAGATCTTACACAGCTGGAGCACAGGCTTGCCTTTATGGCTCCCAGCTCTCCCGTTTGGAAACCAGTTGGCACTGCTTACACAATGTGCAGGATGACTGTTGTGTTGCTGGAACGAGCTGGAGAGGGCAATTATGAAAACAGACTTATTTACATTACAATTACAATGCAGCAATTTTCTGGATTTGGGTGGGGGCCTGCAGTTCGATTTAACATTCCCCACATTCAGACTCAACTGCAAACACGATGAGCCAAGTGTTTGCACCCTTTTTAATTTTGAACTGGGAGTGCCTGGGTGTGTGGAGGAGATGCTTTCAAGCTGCCCTACATGGCTGACACTGAAAAAATACCCCAGCAGGGCTGTGGAGGTCAGGGAGGGTTTGCCAGAGCCAAACCTCGGGGCTTTACCTGCATCAAAGTCCACGTGGAGTGTCAAGGCCTTCAGAGTTGGAGCTCACAGCATTACAGTCTGAATTTGGGGAGTTCAAAGGGATTTAAATAAGAGCAGTGATTAGGGAGGCTGTTTCTCAAGGAGTGCTTCATGTAGCTGAGTTTTAACTTGAGTTTTCAGCTGATAGTGGCAAAGTCTGCCTGCGTGTCTTCCCTCCTGATTAATGAAAAGCTGTCTGAAGCAAATAACCAAAAATAGAAAGGTCTCAATTCCAGCCAGGTTTAAATCAATAATCACAGAACCAAAATAGACTAGAGGGGATCTTGTGAGAGAACTGGAATGACTCTAACAAAAACTACTCATTCCAGGAAAGATGAATGGTGATGCAAGTCTTGGAGCCAGCACGTGTGGATACAGTTCAGAATTTGCTTATCTTTTTTTGAAAGCACCTTTCCATTAGAGGAAGGTCTGTCTGTACATGGGTGAATTGTTCTGTAATGGCTGGCAGGATAAAAAGGAGGGGGGGATTTTTTCCCCCCCTGTCAGATTTCTGGTATTAAGTACACAAGGAAGGTTCTAGGGATTGCTCTGTAGGAGGATTGTGGAGATCAAAAGCAGTGGGATATAGGCAGGACAGAGCTCTCCATTTTACAGGCAGGTTGTCAGACCTCTGTGTGTGTTCCCTGAGTGCAGGGAGTGGGCAGAGTGGGTGCCCACAGAGCCCCTGACTGTCCTCCCAGAACACCCATCATCAGGGCACCACGGTCCCTGCTCCCCCAGCAGAGCCAGGACAGGGTGTTACAACAGTACACACCATCAGAAGTGCACAAAATCCAGTGTAAGAATGGATACAGAAGTTAAAAAGTAGCCTCTCACAAAGCTTTGGGGAGATTTATTTCCTTACAGATCTAACCCTCCAGCACAGGAGGCTGTGCCCTGCACACCAGCCTGCCCCAGCCATCCCATCCCACTGGGAATTCCCACTGCACAGCCCCAGGACTCTGCTGCATCGCTCTCCATGGGCAGCGTAGCAACCTCTTTAGGAAAATATTCAGGGTTTGTTAATGTTTGCAGAGTCTGGAGATCACAGTGACCCTGGTTAAACTGTTACAGTGGTCAATTACTTATGTTAAAATATATATTTTGAGTCTGTGCTGCTTTGGCTTTGTTTTCCTGTTGGATCTTGCCACCTCTCTCTCAGACTGAGCAGTTCAGTGTCTCTGTGATCGCTCTCTTTGTGCTCAGAGACTCTGGTCCAGTCAGCCTTTAACCTTATTGGATAGGCTGCATGGAAAGACTTCCTAAAGCCTTTTATGAAAAGGCATATTTACCCATTCTTTTATCTTTAGAACACTGTTTCAACAGTTAATTGCAGAGAGATAGACTTTTATTTTTGTAGCCTGTTGAATAGAGTAAGTACTTCGTAGTATCTAGTGGGATTAATGACAGAGGTAGTTTTACTTCAAACAGAAGCATTCTTTTTCCAGGTGTTATTAATCTCCCTTGTAATAAGGATGGAGTCATTAGCACAGGTCCTGTAAAGGTAGAAATTTGATACAAGGTGCTAATTCTCTGCCAACATAATGGAAGAGCAGCAGAGTGTTCCTCTCCCCACTTTTAGCATTGCCTCTGATCTCTATCTTAAGTCATTCAAATACCAAAATGGTTCCAGTGTAAAATCTGACTTCAGGCTGCCTTGAAGTGGGGATTTTGGGATCCTCTGTGCCGTTCAGTCTTGTGTGTGTGGACGGGAGAATTTGAACCACCAGCTACTTCAAAGTCCTTTGAAGAGCCAGTGTTACCTTTGACTGTCTCCCTCCTTGGCTCTTCTGGGTTATTTACTGAACCTCACTTGCCTAAGTCATTGGAGTTAAATGTTCTTTTCTCCTGTGATGCCTTAATCATATTTTCTGCCTGAAGGTCAATGCTAACAAGGCCTTCCAGAGTGAGCTTTAGGCCTCTGTGAGAGTTACAAAAGCCAGTTTGACAACGAAGGGAATAAAATGGGCAGTTCTGATATGGAACAAAAAAACATAACAGGGAAGGGATGCAGGAATGGCCTGTGCTGTGGAACAGTTTCTGTACAAAGAGGTAAATAAATAACCAAAACATCTTTAACCTGAAGAAGTGGCCAAGGGAGAACAGGCTGAGCTGTAGGAAACAATGCGCTATTTCCTTGGGGAAACCCCCTTGAGGTTTTTTTTTTGTTGTTGGCTTTTGGGGTTCTTTTTCAGTAGCACGTGGCCTGGGATGCCTGAGTGGCATCAGGGCTTGAGTGGGCAGGGGTTTAACCTGGCACACACCTCCCCACATCTGCTGTGTGTGTGTGCCAAGCCCTGAGATCTGATGAGGAAGAAACTGTAAGGGTATGACTCCTGCCCCTGACATGAGTAATTCAGTCTGCTTTTCTGTTTTATCTTTCCCTTCATTTGCAATGACCCTTTGGAGGATGTTTATGGCAGAAACTACCTTGGTCAGGTGTTCTGAGACCAGTTAGATGTTGGACAGTGGGAGTGGGGGGATATGAATCACAGAACTGAACAGAAGGCTAATTCTATTTTGTCCTCCTTTAATTGACCACATCTGATGCGTCAGATACATGATGGTACCTGAGATAAACCTGATGGGAAAAGGTGAAAAAGACCTTTTATTATTGATTGATCTCAGTTTGACAACTTCTTCCGGTTTTGTCTTTTATTGGTTTTAGCTGCTTCCGTGCCAATGCCTTCATATCCCAGTTCAGGCTCCGGTAGTTCCTCCAGCAGCTCTTCCACTTCCCACCTGGCATCACCTCCTGTAAGTACAGCTTGTTTCTGACCAGCATTCCCAGGCACCACAGAGACACATTCAGCAAAGCTGTTTGCTCAGGCCAGACCTGCCACAGCCCAGTGGTCTTGGGAGAGCAGATCTGAACCCGTGGTTTTTCTCTCTGGTTACGTGAAATGGTGAAAAACTTTTCTGGAGGGCAGAATGTTAACTGACCATTGAAATGACGTTCCTCCAGCTCGTTGAACTGAAAGCTTGTTTTGGGAGGCCCTTGGTGAGAGCTGCCTTTGACTTTGAACTCAGGAATGCTGGTGGTGTGATGGGCGAGGGAAGGGAGAAGGATGGAATTTTTTCCTCCCTGGCATGACAGCTTTTTTAGTTCGTTTTCTGAGTTTCCCTGGGCCAGGGTGTCTCAGCCTGGTGTGGGTAATGCTGAGGGGCACTAGCAGAAGGTGTTGTAGGTGCTCACAGTGTGGGCTGGACAGAGAGGACAGTTCTGCTCCCCTCTGAATGTTGCATAACTGTGTCTCCAGAGCTTCTCCCTCCCTGCAGCAGCCCGAGGTAATGACCATAGGATTCCAGGAGTGAACAGATGGTGTGAAAAGCAGACTCACTCTCCTGAGCTTTCCTGGTCTGTGAGTGCAGACTCACTGCCAGACTGGGAGGGGGTCCCACATTAAAGGGGCACTGCACCTCTCCTGCTCTGCCTGCTGCTGATGGAGGTGTGCTGGGAAAACTGCCACATCTCCAGGGCAGAGCTCGCAGATTGGGTGGGAAAGAGACGACTTTGACTGCTGGAAAATTCCTTCTGCCTGCATGTACTGCATGTACTGCATGTACAGGGAGAGGGAGTCCCCACTGGTACAGCAGGAGAGTCTTTGGAGGGTGAGCAAGGTCTTAGTGGGGCCCCAGTGAAAGCTGATTCAGGTCTTTCTCAGCCTGGAGATGCATGAGGATAAAGATTGTGGTCTGCTCCGTGGGCAGTTCAGCTGCCTTAAAGCTTTCTTAAACCTTCCATCTTCCTCCAACTGTCTGCAGATCAAGAGGATTGTGGGGCTGTTCATCATTTGGCTGAAGGAAGCAGGAAAATGGGACTTTTTAGGGACCCTCCTGCTTTTGTGAACTGTTCACCTACTGAAAACTTGGTCTCCTTTGGGCCTTTCTTTAACTCTTTGTCAGCACTAACAGTGAAACAGGGTGGTCTTGAAAGTGCAGGAACACTAATCTGCATGTTACCAAGGGCTTCCTGCAAAAGCATGAGTGCAGACCAGATGGTTAATGTTTAAGAACAAACCAAAAAACGCAACTTAAAATAACAACCCAGAGCGTCTCTGAGAGCCCCTCTCGGTTTCCCAGCCATACTAGAAGGAGCTGATGGAAAATGTGGGGTTGATGCAGAAAGGGATGTGATACCTCAAGTGATTTTTTTCTTGTCTGTGGAGCATCAGACACGCTGGAATTATGCTTTGTGTAACAAAAGATGCGCTGTTCTGACAGGGACATTAAAAGGCTGTTCCTTTTCAGTAAGTTAAACAGCTGCTTCTGGCAAACCATCAGCCCTGGTTTTATCAGCAAAATGTTGTTTGTAGCCTCCTACAGCTGAGCTTAAAGGGTGGAGCAGAATGATGAAGTAGCTGTGCTGAAGCCAGTGTTTGTTTTCTCCTTGAATTTAGCAGTCCCTTGGAGAGATGCAGCAGCAGCTGCAGGAGAAGGCGCTGGCATCTCCTACCCAGGATTCTCCTGGCATTCTGCACAGATCCAAGGACTCTGCTGGGAGCAGCAGCAAGAATTCATCCTGTGACACAGATGACTTTGTCATGGTCCCAGCACAGTTCTCAAGTAAGGTGGTTTCTGGAAGTGCAGGTGTTCTGAGCAGAATTTGGAAGAGCAGTTAAACCTGTCTGTTGTGCCTGAAGAGCAGGAATGGTTTTGTCCTCCAGCTGGAAGAGACATCTGGCTCACTGGCTAGTTTCATAGGATATTTTGTAATTACCTTTAAAGACAGGATTTGAGAGTAAAGATTACTTGGGGGCCTCAATAAGGGATTGAACCTGGAAATCCAACTGGAAAAGAAGATAAGTAAGTTCCCAGGGAAAGGTCTTTCCCAGAAACCTTTCCCATGTCACCCTCTCTTCCGTTTCACTCAGCATCACAGTTCAAGGCAGGATTCCAACCAGCAAGCTGGATTTTACACTTGAAAAAATCCCTGAAAAGACTAAAATATGTTGGGTTTTTTTCCTTGAAACACTCTTGATTTTCATTCGAGCACCTGTGTTTATACTTGGATAGGAATTCCTTGAAAATACATATATACACAGAAATTCTACACAAAATCTCAGTTGTTCTGAATGTATAAAGACTTTTGAGAAAACTATCTTGAATTAATGTGTTTCTGCACTTCCTTGTTCCTCAGGTGATTTGACTGCTGAGGCTGCAGGAGGGAAACCAATCCAGGACAGTCTGATGTACAGCGGGTAAGGCCACCAAGGCAACTGAAATTGTCCACCAGGGGCTTCAGGGTTCTGGTTCCCAGGACCTAAAAAAATAGCTGGGTTCTTTCTGTCTTCCTCAGGAGTTCTTTGGTGACTTCAGCAGGCCTGGAAAGCCAGGGGAGGACACCATCTCCATCACCCCCGTACAGCAGCTCTCCCAGCCCGTCCAGGTAGGAACAACTGTTCAGTGGTGACCGTGCAGCATTGAATAATTGAACACCCATTGACTTCCAGGAGGGGGTTTTACAGCTGTTGGTGTGCTGGGAAAGATCCACATGGCTCCTTTCAATTAAAGGTTAACAAGGAACGCCCAGGAGAAACTCCCCAGCCTTGGGCACTGATAGTCCCAACTACAGAGCCTGTCTCTCCCTCTTGTGGCCCTCAGGAAGGGCTAGGAGAGAATGCAGGAGAGCTGGAATTAACTGTGGGGGCAGGGATTATTCCCAAGCAGAAGGTAAATGCACTCCACCAGCATGTTATGAGCTACTCATCTCCCCAGTGGAGTATTCCAGCTAAGGACCCTTGTTTCTAAATTCATGCAGTGAATTGGAGCACAGCTCTGAAAGTAGGATGGACTTGAGTTACTGGGCAGGTGTGGAGGGAGTGTTGCTCATCTCCCCATGCTGCTGAAGGACAGATGTGGGCCTGCTTAGCTGGTTGTGGTTTGTTTAAAAAGCTCCTTGCTCTGTCTCTCTGTAAAGCAGTGCTGCTACCTGGGCCTTGTTTACTAACAGGAGTAGGAGGAATGAGTGCAAACAGGCGTGGTCACAGGTTTAATTCCAACTAAGCCAGGTGCTCTAAGCTCAGTTTTGGCCTTTAGAAGTGTCTTGGCGACAGCTGCCCACACACATCAGGAGCAGCAGGGCCAGAAACACTTTTGTGTTCGGAAGGTGTTAACGGTCTGTGGAAGGTGATCCCATTGACTCCAGGCCTGGAAGCCTTAGGGTATGTGCTTAGCTTGCAGGGAACTGGTGATGCTGCTTCCCATCTTGTTCTTGCCTGCCAGGGAAGCAGGACAGCTTTCATCTTCTCTCCTGTCAATATGGCACCTGTCAGGGGAGGACGCTTGAAGGGGATTTTCGCACTGGGAGATGGATGACCCTAGAGTCTTTTTTAAGAAGAAAATACAGTCCCAGGCTGCGTGTTGAACACATTTGTCACATTAACAGAGCCCAGAAAATGACAAAACATAGCCTCAAAGCATACAAATTTAACAGGGAATAGTATAGCTCAGAGCCTCGCTGACGTGATCAGATTAATTGGCAAGCGCGTAGCACAGTGTGGAGTTTAATTGCATGAGGCTTCTTATGCCATCGCCTGCTAAGCTTTTTAACAGCTTATTCCTTAACTGATTCCTCTGCATTCTGGAGATCAGTCTTTATTAAAGGATTTGGTCTTGCTTCTGGACAGCAGTGAGTGGAAATTCATGGAAGTTGACTACATATGCTGCCTACTTCTCACTGGCCACCAAACTGGCCTCATTGTCCTCTGCTGGATCACAAGGTGGCAAGTCAATGCCAGTGGCTTTGATCTAGACATGTTTCTGCTCTCACTGTGTTTCCTACTCATTCCCAGCAGCTTCTGTGCAGCAGATGCCAGACCCTCTAGTTCTACTTCCCACTTTTGATCTGCTCTGAGGAAACGCTGTAAAGCTCCTTCCTACCCTGTCCAGGATGGGGAATAAAATATCAGTAATGAGAGATTGGAGCAGTCACTCTGAATCCAGAGGGTAAACCATGGCCTTTGACCTGGCCCCTGAAAGTGCTTGGAACTGGTGCCACCCAGGTGTGCCCTCCCTGGGTTTCAGTGCCCTTCCCTGGGGATGCCATAAGACCCATTGATTCAGCACTTGGCTCCAGTGGCACAGAGGACCCCTGGTTTTCCCTCTGTCATTGCTCTCTCAGAAGCAGCAGTTCTCCCTCGTGTGTGGCTCCAGGCTAGCAAGCAATGCTGGCTGCAGTCCAAGTGGGACAAAAAGCAAAGGCTGTTTCAGGGTGGCCAGCAGTAGATTTTCCTCAGGATGTCATGGTACACTCTAGGACAACTCTCCTTTGCTCTTACCTAAGAGATTAAGGACTAGGCAGAATTAAAATATGCTGATAGTTGATTTTTTCTTGATTCCTTTTTTTAAACACTTCCTTGAAGATGATTATTAAGTCTAATGAAAGGTAGTTCCTTGGATGTACCCCACAGCAATGGATTTAATACCGTTTTCAAAGAGCTTTTAATTACTGCCAAGTAATTAAACTCCTTGCCCCGGCTTTATCTCTTGGACTTTGCAAGTTTATGGTCAATTGCATTCTTTGAGGCTCGAGGCCAGTTGGGAGGTTCAGTGTATGCCACTTCATTTGGATCATTTCCTTTGCAACTTGCACCTGGTGAAGAAAATGAGGACTGGATTTAACGCTCGGGGAAAGGATCCTTTTCACCCAAGAGCTTCTTTTCCTCTAAAGGATTTTGACCAGATGGAAAAGACAGTGTTTGAAATGTGTGTTCAGAGTCAGGGTTTGACATGAACCCTCAGATTTCTTGGTTAAAGCTCTGTTTGCTTTTTGTCTGCCACGTCTCACACTGATGGAAGACAGAGACACCAGAGCCTCACCTTTCTGCTGAGCAACTGGAAACCTTGAATGCCTTTGTTTTATTGAGTGTCAATGAAGAATCAAGGCTATTTATTGGGCCCAAAGGAGTGATGCTTCCAGCTTCTCAGGGGCAGACCCAGGCGTGTGTCCTCAACTGACAGCAAGGGAGACTGCAGAGGCCTTCATTACCAATAAGATCTTTCAGTAATTGTTCAACATCCCCCCAATTGGTGTTGGCAGTTGTAAATGGCATTGCCATGGCAATTAATCCCAGAATTCTGGGGCCTTTGGAAAAAGAGTTTAGGCAGCTGCTTAGTTAAATGTGGTGTTTGCGTGGGTTTTGTTGGGTTGCCTTCTCCTCCCTGCAGCTGACTGGCAGATACTCTGACATAAACCACTGCATTCTCTTCGTGGTGTGAGGCTCCCACGGAGATGCCGTGGCTGCAGAGGTGCCTCTGCATGAATCAGCCACGAGTAGCTCCTGTCAGCAGCGTCTTTGCCGGTGTCCTGGTGAGCCAGGGATGTTCAGCCCCTGCTCGGTGCTGTGCTCCTCGCCTGTGGATCTGAGCTGCTGGAAACTAGGCCAGTCGTGGCCTGAAATAGCAGGGCTCTGGTTTTCCTGGAGGGAGTGGCCCGCCTGGGTGTCTGTGTTAACATCAGCCTGTGGGTGGGAGTCGTGCTGGAAGAGAGGTGCCTGTTTTTAGGAGGTGTGTGGTGCCACTTCCCTTTGATAGCACTTTGAATCACCTCTCAGGCACAAACCCACGGCCCGAGCGCAGCCCAGGGGACGCTCCCTTTGTGCAGTTGCTTTGTGAAGATAAAATCTCCAATTAGCTGGTGGAAGGCCCAGCCCTCACAGCAGTTTTTCTCTGTGTGTCTCCCTCCAACAGCCGGCCAGGTCAGTTTTCCAGCAGCAAGTACGGACACTCCGTGCCCATCCCGGTCCCAACGCAGATCCACAACTACCGTCGGATCGAGCAGAACCTGCAGTCTCCCAATCCATACACCTCGCCCCGGTGAGTGCTGGGGCTGGCAGGAGGGGTGGCATCAGCGCAGGGGCTCTTGCCTTGCAGGGGTCTGTAAACAAACTGCTTCATTCACAGTTTGCTCTCTGTGCCTCTCTAAATTTCCCTCTGTGGTGGGGTCTCCCCGTTGCTGTAAGGAGCCAGTGGGGTGCGTTTTGGGGTATTCTCGTGGCAGTGTTGAGATTTATTTATTACCACATACTGTTGATTTTGTCTGTGTGCTTGTATGTGAGAAAACTCTGAGTGAAGGCTGAGCCCCTTTGAGCCTGGCAGCTTTTCCCGTGCCACCTGTGGGTTGGGTGTCCAAGCAGAGAGAACCATCCATCTGGCAGGTGCCTTTACAAAAGGAAAATTTGAGATAAACAACTGAAATGGATGGGGCTACAGAACCTACCTGACTGTACCTTAATTGGTTCCTGTAGCCAGTCATGCCACGGGTGATGTGTCGGACACGAGTTGCATATTAATGTGGTTGTGCAGCCCAGACTGAGTAAGTCATGAGCAATTTGTGCCCGTGAGGCAGAGCATGTTTTGGGAAGGCTGTCAGGAGGACCCAGGTGCCAGCCTTCAGCACACAGCTGACCTGTTGAGTTCAGTGGTCATGACTTGTAGGGCTTCTGTCTCTTCTCATGTTTGATTTCTGATTCTTCAGGTTTGAAGTCTGGGCTGTCAGCAGCAGCCCAGGTTGTAGGCTGGTTGGAAGGAGACCCATAGGGGATCTTAAAGAGCTTGTACAGCAGGGGCATTCAAAAAGAAGTGTCTAGGAGGTGTCGTGTCTTTTTTTGGATGAGTTGCATTGATATCTGGATTAGTTAAAGTTTAGATTTTGGAAGTAGGGTAATACCTTCATCAGCCTAAGTTTGGGCTTTAGCCAGCCTAATTCAGGATAAGGCTTATTCAAAGTGGACCCAGAAGTAGAGACATAATATGTTGCTATTAATCAGAGGGATTGGTTTGTGCCAGTGTTACTTTAATTCTGTTTTATGTTCACTTCTCTGAGCGAGTGGCAGGTTTTGTGGTAATCTCCTTCCTGTTTCCTACGTGCCTTGTGTTTTTTACAGCACAGCGCGTGGACTCTGTTGGTGTTGGAACTCACAAAAGAGTCCTGTTATCCCTGGGAGGTACAAAGTGAGAGCTCTGGAGAAGGTGCCGACCCCACACCTGGTGACGGTGCTGAGCTCAGGTTCAGAGCCTGCAGCCACAGTCAGGGATCAAACTGCCACGTCTTGCTCCTTTTAGTCACCACTGTGTAATGTTGAGATTAGCATCATCCCTGCAGAGGAACTCGAGGAATGGACCCAATCAGGGTGATTCACAGTCTGCTTTTAGCATCTTCTCCAGATCTCTGGCGTCATGGCTTTTCTGCCCCAGGATGCCATATTTATCTCTCTCCATCACTTCCTCTAATCAACAGATTGAGTAGACACCCTTCAGGAATGGCAGGAGAAAACTTCATCAGGCATGTAGTGTGTGATTGCACTTTTCCACCAGGTGTATCAAGCAGCCCATTACCACCAAGTGCCTTGTCATGTTTGCCAAGTCATTTGATTGCAGAGCGAACCTTGACGTCCTGCTCTCGTGTCCCACTGTCACCTGACTGGCTGGAGTGTGTGCCTGTGGGAGGTGGCATGTTTGTGGACAGATATGTGGCTTGTTGAGGTGCTAATTATGTGTACCTACTTCTGGCCACATCACCTGTCCTGCTCGTCTGCTTGCTTGCTTATCCCGTGTCTCCTGGGGTGGCATTTGACATTCCACATCTTTCAGCAGCAGCAGTCAGCTGGTTTTTTTTTTTTTTTCTGCAAGTTCCTGATAGATAATATTGAGATTTCTGCATGGCTCATGTTCTGGAGAGTTCAAAACATGGGAGGGCAATACTTTCTGCCAGTGAATATCTCGGTATCTTCTCGCCTTCTTTCCTTTTTGTGTATTCATTTTGCTTCAGGGCCAGGCACTTGATGAGCATTAGGCCTCTGAATCTGGAGCAACCTGAAGAGGAGTGATTTTTAGGTTAACATTTTCAAGTATTTCCTTTTTTCCCAGCATGTGACTACAGCATGGATTCACCTGGCTGCAAAATGTGGTAACACATTGAATGGGGGGGGGGGTGGCAGATCAAATTTTTATATCTCAACTACTGAATTAGATTTTTTTTTTTTAATATATAATTTTCTGAAATGTGGCATAAACTGAAATAAGCATCTAGGAGTGTTGTTGAGCAGTTGTACTGGCAGTTCATCAGGATGACTCTGCCATTCCTGGGCACTGCAGCCCTGCTGGCACTGCTGGAACCCACATGCCTTTGTTCCTCTGCTCAGACACCCATGGACAGCTAAATGCAGCATCCCTGGGAGAGGAGGCAGGATACTCTGGTGATGGCATCTTGCAGTGGCTGGAGCACACAGGGGTTTTTTCAGCATATTCATTGATTCCTGGCCAGAAAACCACCTACTGTTCTTTTAACAAGAGGAAAAACTGTTTCCAAGTTGAGAGTAGAATGAAAGATTTGATGAAAAGACTGTGTTCTCATGTAGAGGAGTGTAATGGGAATCTTGGTGAAGGAGCCTGCAGAGGCAGAATGGCATTTCAGTTTAGGTTATGTGTTCTAGTGATGGTGAAAACATTAACATATTGAGAAATAATTAATTAATATGCAATAATTCCATGTCTCTCCAGACTGATGGTGTGGCTGTACTCACTTTCCCACTAGTTTCCTCTTCTCTTTCATTTTAGCAGCTGAGTAATACTCAAGGTTCCTGCATGTGTGGGCTGTACAAATTAATTTTAACTCCCTAGGGTGAGGCTTCACTAGGAGTTGAAGGCATTTGGAGTCCAGGCAATTCTGACTGTCCAACCCGAAAAACTAATTCCTCTGGGTGGTTGTGAAGTGTTTCAGATCTGACAGCCACACAACTGCTCTGCTTTGCTCTGTAGCTTCTGGTTTGAGTCCAGGCTGTGTTGCAGAGCAGGGCCTTGGCACGGGGCAGCTCACGGAGCTTCCTGCCCAAGGCTGCCCAGACTGAGGGGTGGGGGGCTCAGCACAGGAGGGACACTTCAGTAAAGCCCTCTCACAGTGCCCTGAGGCCACTGCCTGAAATTAATACCTTGGACATGGCAAGATAGGAAAGTGTCATGTTCAGGATCAATGTAAATACCTGGGAGCATCTCAAAGTGACTTGGAAAAATGACTCCTCTCCTGCTTGCAGCTAAGCTAACCTCGCTCTTCCTCTTCATTTATTTGGATTGAAATCCTTGAGAGCAAAAGATTAGCATCTTAATCTGTACCAGTGTGGTCCTGGAGAGTGGGATTTCGCTCCAGGGTAAACAGTCACGTAGAGCTCTGCTTTTGTGGAAGTGGCTGTGTGTTTGTGTGTTTGGTGATGCTGTTCTCCTTGCCCTGCTGTGCTGGCCTCTGGAGTGATGTGAGTGCCCTGCCCTTGTTCCCTGGAAGGTCTGGAGCAGTCCGGAGGTCCAGCAGTGCGAGTCCTCTCGGTTTTCCCAAGACTGGTGCTTCCCCTCCTTATCCTGGAGAGCATGGATCTGTGCCCAGCTCTAAGAAGCTCTCCTTTGGTGGTGCCAAACCCTTCATGCCATCACCACAAGGTAAGATGTCTGCTGGCACACTGCTGTCCTGATAAAATGCCTCTTTCCTGCAAAGAGGGGTGGGTTTTTAACCATCTGTAGCTGCCAGGTGATAGGGGGTTCAGGTTGGTGTGTTCTCCTGTGGTTCTTCTCAACAGATTATTTGGCCTCAGTAAAATGGAAGGAAAAATACCTGTTAGCCCCAGGAGAGGCAAGCTTTGCTTTGCTGCCTGCATCAAACAATTTGCTGCCCTCAGAGGAGGGCTTCTCTAAGTGCAAAGCGTCTCTTTACTGGCTCGGGTTGGGGTGAGAGAAAATGTCAGCCAATTATTGTCAAAGCAAAATTCTGGCCAGCTCTGGAAGGGCTTGAACTTCACTGTTCAGACTGAAAAGTTTTGACTGACTATCTGGCAGCGTGATCCAGGTGGTAACAAGCAATTCAAGTGGAAAGGGATAAGAAAAACCCCAGTGTGCAACTGATGCAATTTGCTGGGTTTTGTAACAGAACAGAGTGATATAACAAGCTGTTCTGTATCCCTAGTGTCTCCAATCCTGTATTTATTAGTCTCTGCTGGTGGGGAAATGGAGAATATTCATATTCATTTCCTCTGAATTAATATCACTGCAAAACTAATACTAGACAGAGAGTTTTTTCCTCCTTCTACTGGAGTTGAGGATCTTTTCACTACACAGCTAGGGCTGAGAAGATGGAAGAGATAACTGGCATCTTTCTTTAAACAGGTGGTGCATAGTGCTGTTCTTGCCTATGGAAACCTAATACTGAATGAACTTTTTTTTTATTGTGTTCTCTCACAGTTGGAACAATCCCAGAGCAGCCCAGCCAGACTGTTATCCCATCTTCTCTTGGAGCAGAAGTGAGAAGCCGTATCCCTGTTGCTGGTGAGTTGGTCCTTACCTTCCTTTCTTATTCCAGTGGATAAGAACTGTAGTCTCAGGGCATTCCAGGCTGGGTTTGTTGCTTCAGCAGCTTCTCTGGATGCTTGGCCAGCCAGGATTTCTATGTGCTGGGAGGAGTTGGGGTTGATCCCTTTGCATCCCATCAGCATCTTCCAGTGCTGACAGACCCTGTGGCGCAAAAACTCAGACTTGGAAGCCAATGGATTGAATGAAGGAAAAACATCTCAAAACCCCAACACCCCCCATGCCAAGGGGCCTGCTTGGTGTGTGGCTTCCTTGCTGCTGAGCTCTAACAGGTCCCTGTCCCTGTAAGGGTGGCAGTGAAGGAAAGAAGCTGCATTTTCATTCCCCTGATGTTCATATCACGTCCTCCTGCAGACTCAAAACCTTATCAGGGCTGGCAGTGCTGTGGCACTGCTCAGTGCATCCTTAGCCATCCACTGAAGGTTTTGATCTCCAGATGTCTGAGCCACGGGCTGCTGGGATCAGGCTGGCTTTGTGTGTAAGAACCAGGCACTGATGTGTTTTGTCACTCTGGGCCCTCCAGGTTCCTCGGCGCCTGAACAGTCTCCTCGAGGGATGGGCTCCCGGCTCCACAGTGCTCCCAACCTGTCGGATTTGCATTCCTGCAGGCAGAAGATAACCAAGCAGCACTCTGATCCTCTCGTTGCTCACTTTGGTCACGCCCCAGTCAGCCAGCCTCTGCAGATTCATGGCTTGCAGCACTGCCGGCAGCTCCGATCCTCTCCCAAGCTCTCCGAGTTCATGCAGAGGAGCCCTTTGCCAACGATAATGGGCTCCCCCACGAAGGTATGCCCGGGAGTCTGCTCCTGGTCTGCTCACAGCTTCATCTTCTGGGTTATTTGGGGATGAGCTGCTGCATGATCAGATAGCTCTGACCTGGATTTATCCTTTGAGGGCTGTTTAGTGATCGGTGTGAAACGGGGTGGTGTCCTAGTTCTCAGTGGACAGCTCTCACTTGGCAGCAGTGCTCAGCAGCTGAGCAGAGCTCGGGGTGCAGGGCAGGCAGTGGGAAGGAGCTGCCCTGGTTAGCAGAGCCCATCAGTGCCGGTGGTGTCCGGGTGTTGGACACGGTGAGCCGGCTGTGACGCCGGGGAGTGTCCAGCAGGAATGCCCAGCGGAGCCGGCAGACGGACGAGCAGGTGACAGCCCTGTGCCTCACACAAAGCTGGCCCTGTGACAGCATTTTCTCTGCTTCTGTTGGGCTGCAGCTGATTTTCAGCAGTTCGTTGTCCTTTTGTTTCAGTCCTTCTGGGATTAGGGGCAAATAAACGCGGTGGGGTTTCCGCCTTTATTTCGGGCGGGTTGTTAAACATACCATTTGATTTTGATAAACAAATGGAGGCCAAGGGGAGCCTTCCTCCTTCATTTTAAAGACAGATCTCTGTTTTTCCTGTTCTTCTTAGGCTGTGTCCCCATTTGAGTTTCCCAAAACCCCCAGTTCCCAGAATCTCCTCACCCTCTTGGCCCATCAGGGGGTCATGATGACTCCGACACGGAACAAGACCTTGCCAGATCTGAAGGAGATGGGTCATTTCCACTGCCAGCAAACTGGGTTGGGATTGAGGCCTGTGGAAGAGATCAAGGGCAGGTGAGCTGCAGTCTGCTTCACTTCATACAGTGGTGCTTCACTCCCCAGTACAGGGTGGATGGGGCAAATGTCAAACCCCAGCGAATGTTGAAGTTGGAACAAAGCATCTGTAAATATTCCAGTTACCTGCTGGCAACCTTGGGTTGCAGGCAGATACAATGCAGATTTTAAAAGTCTTCCTCTAAAGGGGCAGGCTGTGGCCTGGATTTTTTAAAATGAGAGACTGTCTGCAGGATTTTGTTACCAGGCCAGACCCCTGCAGTTACTCACGTACTTGCCTTGCTCTCTGTGGAGCCTGGACCTGTCATGGGTGAGAGGCTGTGCTGGGTGTTCCTCACCCGTTGTACACTGAGCACAGGTCTTCAGGAGACAGATCTGTTTTGAAAGCCACGTGCTGGATACAAATCCACTCAGGTCTTGGTGTCAAGTTTTTCTCACGTGCCCCTCTGCACACTGCAGCTTTTTCCAGTGATCTGCAGAGGTCCTCTGACACTGATTTTTGTGTCTTCCATCGAAACCAAATTGTGTTATAATAGTGTTGTAGTGAGGACTTGCATTACTGCAGTTAGTCACGGTAGTTGTACACTTTCTGCAAGTAGCAGGAGGTGCTTCAGATGCTTTATTGAAAGAGTGGTTATTTCAGCTCCAGACCATTTGCTGTGTAGTGCTAACTGGCTGTGGACCAGGAACGGCACAGAGGAGTGGAAGTCAGCTGCAACCTTGCGCCTTGCTGACTTTCTGCATCCTGTTGTGTGTGCTCTTTTCAGATCCCTGAGCACGGGCAGGCTCACTGACCTGCTTCTGAAGGCAGCCTTCGGGGCACAGATCTCGGAAGCGGGCAGCAGCGACAGCC
Source organism: Empidonax traillii (assembly GCF_003031625.1). NCBI lineage: Eukaryota > Metazoa > Chordata > Aves > Passeriformes > Tyrannidae > Empidonax > Empidonax traillii. The sequence goes on along the minus strand of NW_020955973.1, from coordinate 45,895 downwards.
TCAACAACGAGAAGCCGATGGAAATCGCAGGTAGGTTTGCCTGCACACCTCCTGCAGATGGGAGGCTGCTTTGCTGGTGTCCCGTGGCACGGGCAGCGAGTGCCGTGTGTGAGCAGTGCCGTGGCCTTTGCTTTTCTTCCGCCGAGCGCTCGGAGCTCCGTGGGCTGTGCGTGCTGTGTAATTGCTGGCTAGTTGGTGTGATCTTTGCAGGCAGGGCTTCCTCTTGTGGCCCTTTCTGAACGTGGTAACCTGTGGAAGTGGGGACTTTCCTGCCAGGCAGCTCAAGTGTGAATGGCTCTGCGAGGGTGGGTGTTCCTGGGCGTGCAGGTCAGGCAGCGAGGAGGGGAGAGCAGCTGCAGCAGTGGGGGACACTGCCCAGGCTCCTGTCCTGTGGTCTGTGCCAGCCTGGCCCCCGTTCCTGGGGATGCCTCCATGGGGAGCACTGGCCTGTGCTGGTGACCACTGTCTCCCAAGAGGATCTGCAGGAACACAAACCGCTGGGCGAGGCACACCGTGCTCTGAGTGACTTTCCTGCACCTTTCAACTGTCTCCCCAGCTCCCTCAGGTGCTTACGGAGGGACCCTGCACTCTGGTGCCCGGGCTGGGGGCTCTGCCAGCCCATCCCCAGTGATTTTTACTGTTGGATCCCCTCCCAGTGGAACAACCCCCCCACAGACCACGAGGACCAGGATGTTTTCAGGTAAAGGGCCGATATCTACCTGCCTGTTCCAGTGGGAATGCCTGGGGGCAGAGAGACGTGTTGCATTCCTTGCTGCTGGGCACTGGTGATGGCAGAGGGCTGCTCAGAGCAACCTGTAGAGCTCAGCTGGTCTCAGGACCTTTGAGGTTCTTGTTTGCACTGGCAATAGTGCCAGGTAGTGGTTTTCTAGTGCTATCAGAGACAGACAAACTTTTACTTCATTGCTCTCTGCTTCAGGAATAACGCTGCAGCTGTTCACGGTTGCTGAGAGGTCAACAAATGTAAAGATTGTGGTGTGTTCTGATTGTTTTCCCAGTGAGTTTTGGATGAGCTATAAAAGATGAGTGTGACTATCTGTGCCCAATTTCAGTGCAGGAGAACTGTTAGGAAAGAGCCAGGATGGCTCTGTGTGCCAAATTAGTAGTGGTGTTACTTATGCTCTAAGCTGCCTAGGTAGGGGATGGGGAAATGCACTCCTGCTTGACAGATACTTCTTGTAAGAGGCCAAAACTCTGGCCTCGTCAGCCTCATTTGAGGCTGTGGTAATTGGCCCTTTTGGGATAGTGTGTCTGGGAGTTGGAGTCTATGTTCAGTTAAAGAAAATATTTGGGCACTTTTATTTGCATATTTGGCTTGTTTGGGTTCTTGTCTTGGCTGTTCCTCATCTGAATGCAGTTGACTCTGTTGTTCTCAGTTACTGCAGGGGAGGTTTGGACGTGGCCATGAATAAGCTGCTTGACTGGGATGGGGGGACACGAGGGCTCAGTTCCTGTGTATAACTTGCATTTCCACCCTAACTAAAACCACTCACATCTGATTGCCTGGAAAGTTGGGACCACAGTCCTTTAATCTTAGTCTCATCTATTTGGAGGGTGAGCTTTGAGACTCTTCAAAAAAGTATGTGAGGGGCCTGTAGCACAATGGGGTTACTGTCCTGGCTGCAGCCTCCAGCTACTACTGCAGTGGTATGGACAGAGGATTCACACTTCCTGAACTGCTTTTGCAGGGATAATAGCAATCTGGAAGCAGGTCCAAGCACCAGCTTTTAGCAAGTTGATACTTGAATGCTTAAAGGTTTGCCCAGCAGTGAGGATCTCAGAGGGGATGCCTGGAGAGAAGGCTGTTGAAAGGTGAACTTACAACACTCACAGCGTTAGGTCAGGGCGGCCAAAGCAATGCTGTGGGACAGGCTTTGGTAATTAGTGTGCAGTAACTCCTAATGTTAGAGTTAATGCACAGAGTTAGAGGTGGAAAGGGGAGGTTTGCAAGCCAGAACTCTTCACCCCCAAGTGCTTGGACAAGCCATGAGTAAGATCTCTTTGACAGTTCTAAAGGCAGAGCCTTGCCGTGAGTCACCATAACAATTTCTGCAAACAGCCTCTTGGAATTACAGGGCATCCAGAGTGGGATATTGTAGGTCCTCTCCTCTCTCTGAGAGATCTGGAAATGCTCTGCCTGTCTTTGATGAGCCACTCGGCTTTGAAGCGTTGCTGCCAACACAGAGAGGCTGTGCCTCTCTGCACATCAGCTGTGCGTTATTACACTGCTGAACCTTTTGAAGGCAAGGTTAGGCTGTAAATTAAATTCGTGGGTAGAAGAGAAACGTCCTCCTCCAAAGGATCAGTGACAGTGGAGAATATCACCTTGGTAGAATCAGCAGAGTGTTGGAGCTGGTATTGGCATCCCCCCCATCAGACAGGATATTTCCCTCTGTGGCGCTGCGTCAGGACTGGGAAGCCCTCTGGAAGTGGTGAAATGAATATTTTGAGACAAAAACTCCTTTGTGCTCTTAGGGTGGATTCAGTGGTCAAGAACAGGAAAATCTGATGGTGAGAGAATTGTCTGATGGGCCTCCTGAATCCTGGGGTTAGGGCCTTGACTCAGCTGAAGTCACTGATTTTCTGTCCAGCTTCCTGTTTGTAAAGAGGGGAAGCAGAAGGGCAGGGCATGTAATGGAAAGCTCTCCTGGCTTGCATGCAGGATGTTCTAAAACCCATCACTTATCAGAGGTGCTCATTCAGTGACAGTGAGAGCAAAAACCAGGGACTCAGGGTTCAAACCACGCTGCTCCATGATGGGGAACTTGGCTATGTCAGTGTATGATAAAAATCATCCCAGGTTCTTGTGGCAGGATTCAGGAAGGGTTTAGACACAAAAAGACTAAAAAAAGTTTCTTCTGAATGGTCTCCATAAATGACTGTCGTTCTGGAAGGTGCTTTAAATCTGCTTGAGCTTGTAAGCTGGTCTGCTGAGTCACTAAGGAGCTTATGGTGGGGAGTGGTTACCCTGCATCCAGAGTCCTTGCATCTTCCTCCAAAGTACCTCTTGCTGGCTCCTGTCAGATCCAGGATCCTGAATCCTACAGACTTGTCCTCTCTCTCCTGGGTGAGGAATACCTACCTGGCCTCCTGTTACTACCTTCAGTAATTCCTTTTGTCTGTTTTTTTTTCTTTCTCAGTGGGGTCTTCCAGCTCCCTCAGCTCTGGAGGCTCCTTCAGTGGCAGGCCCTTGGCAGTGGGAGCTGGTGGGGAGGCTCTGGAAGGCCCCTCGAGCCTGCGCTTCGCGTTCGCCGATCCCATCGCCGCCAACCTGGAAGGTGCTGTTACCTTTGAGGCACCGGAGCTGCCTGAGGAGACGCTCATGGAGGTGGGTAAATCTGCTGCCAAACTGCCCAGTCCATGAGGCAGCCCCTGACTGGGGTTAAAACTCAGCCATTTCCAAAGCTGGAATTGCAGGTCGGAGGCATCGGTTACCTGGTGTGTCCTGAAGGAAACCCGCCTGCTTTGAGCCTTTTCCCTTTTGAAAGGCTCAGCATCAGTAATAGCTGACCTGAGAACATGAGTAGCTTAGAGTATCAGGAGCCCTCCTGGTGCGCTTGGGAACTCGGGCAGTGATCTGGTCTGTGCTGAAAGGATCTGAAAACAAAGTAAACCTGACGCTTGTGTTCCTAACGGGGGCGAGGGGAACACCGTGTTCTGCACCACAACAGCTGAACCAGATTGTGGAGCTGAAAGGCTGCCAGGCTTCCCTTCTCTGCAGGCTGAAGCAGAGCAAATGCTGTTATAGCTGAGATATATTTGAAATGTAGGTCAGGCTGCCCGTTTGCAGTGGAGGTGGGAGGCAGATTCACTCACGCTTTGGGCTCTGCTTGTGATACCTCCTTGGGCTGTCTGGGACTGGGGAAGGCTCTTTGTGTCTGACGCTTGCTGGTGTTGCTGAAAGCCTCTAGATACCCACAGAGATAGGCACACATTGTTTTAAGGATGTGGGTTTGCTCTTCTACTTCAGATTTTATTTAGCTCATTTCTTTCTGTCAATTCTGCATTGAACTGCATTCGGTTGCTTTGTTACCTGTAAAGCCACAGGGCTAAAGCTTCCAGCAGTGAGGCGTTCACAAGTTTAAGTAAGGTCCCAGAAGTTTGGGGCCCTTCCAGCTGCCACCACTTTGGACACTGGTCTGAAGAGAAGTGTCCTAAAGAAATACCATCTTGGATAATACTTGGATGATCTTGGACTAGCAGCTTCCATGTCTGCAGTGAGTCATTTGGCTCCAGTCCTCATTTCTGCTGAGCTCAGTAACCCCTTTGCATGTCACAGAGCCTTCACAGCAGATTTCAAGACCCTTTTGTGCTCTGTGGAGTTGGCCAGAATGCAAACCTGGCAGGTTTTCTGATTTCTGCTGATATTTCAGGGCGCTGAAGTCTTACTGTTTCAGTGCCCTTGTTTGTCTTGAGCAGAGCCATTGCATTCAGATGGGTGGTTCTTCCATCTTTTGTACAAGTTTCATTAGGTGCAGACAAGGCACACTGAAGGCTGGGCTTTAGTTTAAAAACAGTGAAGAGATGGCTACAGAAGGGAAGATCTGTGATGCCAAATGAGGCCATGAGTGCCAGCATAGCTACCAGAGGCTGACTGTGTAGGCAGGGAGGAAGGACTGTGTGATGGTTGGAGATAGGAGGCTGAGACCTGCAGGATCTCAGCAGTTTCCTGCTCTGCCACAAACTTCTTGTATGACTTGGTAATTACTTAATCTCCAAGTTCCTCCTGTGCTTTTAAAGAAAATAGAGGAAGATGGAGATAACACTTCCTTACCATACTGGACTGTCCAGGTAGTAAGTTAGTGGGAGGAGAGATTGATAATTCAGATAGTCAAAGCTGCCTTAGCAGCCAAGTCCCTGAGCCAGTAAATGAAAAACAAAATCTCTCAGAACTTGAGCATAGGGGTTTTCTGATAAATTCATGTAGGAAACATCCTTACCAGCCCCCTTGGAGAGAACTAAGCCAGTGATTCTTTGAAGCTCAAGCAGGTTACTCACTTTTCAACAGAGGACAAACAATGGAGTTGCATCTGATCCAGGCAGCAGTTCACTTTGCAGACCCACAAACATTCGATTTTTCCACAAATGTTAACTTCCCAGAAATGCTTGCAGTGACTTAAGCAATGCAGCTTCCCAGAAATGGGACAATCCCCTTTGATCTGTAATGGCAGAGGAAAAACTGCTCTGAAATGACCACAGCTCTTGGTGTGAGCACTTCCCTCGCTGGCTGCACAGGGGCTGCAGATAAAAGGGTGTCCTTGCTGTCTCCTCAGGGGACCTCCCCCAGGGCTCACTGTGCTGAACTGGGAGGGTATAAAGGCCAGGGCAAAGGGAGGGCTGGGATGTAGGGTGGGAGACAGCTTGGATGCAGTTTTCTGTGGCATGGGAGGTTGTCATGTCATGAAATCCACACTGGCATTGCTGTGATGGGAACAGGAGCTGGGCCCACGGTGCAGATGGTCCCTCCCTCTTCCTGGCTGAGTTGTGAAAGAATCCCACGGAGCTGGGATCCTCCTTGGGAAGGTGGCTTGTAATTTTAGAGTAAGTTTCTCCAGAGAACTGCCCAGAAATTTCTGGCCTGGGGCTGTTTCTTGCTGCTGTTACTGTGGAAGAGGAGCTGGTGCGGGGACAGGCTCAAGGCTGAGTTTGGCTGTCCCTGCCCAAAGCAGAGGTGTAAGCAGGGTTTGGGGGTTCAGGTGTTGTGTCTGTGAGCTGGGCTGAGTTGCTGGCACAGCTCAGGTGGGCAGCCCTCCCTGGCACGCCAGCTTTCCCTCTAATAACCCCCACCTTGGCATCCCTTCCGCAGCAGGAGCACACGGACATCCTGCGCAGCCTGCGCTTCACGCTGGCCTTTGTGCACTACGTGATGGAGATTGCAGCCCTGAAGGGCAGCTCCAGTGACATGGGCACCTCGGTGACCTCGGAGTACCAGCTCCAGGAGAGCGTGGTGGCCGACCAGATCAGCCTGCTGAGCCGGGAGTGGAGGTAAGGACGGGCAGAGCTGCCCAGCTCCTCTGTCACTCCCTCCCTCCCCACATATCCCTCTGTCCCAGCAGTGCCTGGGGACACTGACTGCTGTCCCAGCCTCCTGTCTGCATTGCCACGTCCTTTCTTTGCAGCTACGCAGAGCAGCTCGTGCTGTACCTGAAGGTGGCAGAGCTCCTGTCCTCGGGGCTGCAGATGGCCATAGAGCAGATCAAAGCTGGCAAGCTGTGCCTCTCCTCCACCGTCAAGCAAGGTAAGGGGCCCTGGGCTCACAGTGCAAGTCACCTGGGATAGAAGCATCACAGAGGGATGGAAGGGGTGGAGTGAGCTGTATGGGGGGGCTCATTTGTGATTGTCCCTTGGCACAGCCAAATCTTCTTTATTCACACTGAGAACGTTCCTCTCTTCACATTGACTTTCTGTCTCAGAGCTCTTGTCATGCCCCTGTGAGAATCTTCAGCACTAATTAGTGAGGGGGGGAATGTATCTTATCTGATTCCTGATATCTCTCTGTCCCAGGTGCTTATTTGTACCTGACGTAAGCCCAGCTTAATTACACAGTGCATGTCCTAAGGAAGTGCCTACTTGGCAAATTAAGACCTGTCCTGGCAGTGATGATTTTTCAAGTGAAACAAAAACACGGGAAGTGAAGTACTGGTAATGCCAGAGTCACTTCTTTGCTGGTGTTACAGCCTTAAAGTTGCATCTGACTGGCTCTGCTGAGAGCTGGCTGCGATTTGGTGAATAGAAAAAAAATAATTTTAAAACTCCCATTGTAACGTTCCTGAGGGAGCTGTTTTTTGAAGTGCTTGACCCACCAGCCACCTTCCCCAAGAGCTGAGGCTCTGAAAGTATTTGTGCTGCCTGGGGATGGGGGTGTAAAAAAATGGGAGTTAAATATGATGAGCACACATATGTTGTAGCAAGCAGCGTGGAGGAAGATACACCAGGTTTAGCTGCACATCCCCCACGAGTTCAGACTGACAGGAAAGTTGTCATAACCCAAATAAATCACTCCTTCTCGGAGCAGATTGCAGCTTCTAGATGTGTGGTGTAATTTGCCCTTCAGTGTGTAGGAGCTGGGCAAGGCTGGCTTGGCTTGTTTTGTGCAGTGTGGGGATGAGCAAATGTGCAACGTAGGAGTCAGTACTCATCAGATGCTGGTGGGAGTTTGTGTTCAGTACTCTGTGCAGATCATGCCACGCAGCCAGGGAGGCTCAGCCTGTGAAACCATTTGCTGTTTTGGATTGTTATTTAATCCCTCAGAATCATATTTGATTCCTGATTCTCTGTTCCATAACCGTCCCGTACGAGCCGCCACGGCTCGGGGGGAGGAGGTGGCATTTCTCAGGCATCCCTGTTCGTTCTTTCTGGGACAGCAGAGTCCCAGGAGAGATTCCCTTGCTTAGTCAGAGCTGCTCATCCGCACTGTGCTACCACATGGGAGTCATGCACTCCCTCACAGCGTGTCATCACCCACCAAGCAGCACAAGCTCCGTATCTGCACGTCTGCTGATGGTGCGTGAGATGCTTGTGTGGTGCAAACTGCTCCCTGCCTTGTGACAGCTGGAGGGAACAGAAATAGACCCGGCCCCAGGTGAACCAGATGTGTGTAGGTGTTGCCATGTGCAGGCTTGGAACTGGTGAAGGTGACAGAAGAAAGGGAAAAGACCCTCTTGGACTTCCCTGCCAGTCTCTTGGCTTTAACATAACCCCGTTGTCTCTCAGTGAATCGTTCGAGGTCCTGCGTGTGGAGATGGGGAGGCACAGGGAGAGCTGGAAGTAGAGCCTAAAGCATTTCTTTCCTTTGCTCCAGTCGTGAAGAAGCTGAATGAGCTTTACAAATCCAGTGTATCCTCCTGCCACTGCCTCAACATGAGACTCCAGAGGTTCTTCCTGGACAAACAGAAGCTCATGGATCGGATCAACAGCATCACTGCAGAGAAGCTCATCTTCAGCTACGCTGTGCAGATGGTACGAACCACCCCCTGCCTGGGGACAGGGTCAGCACTGCTGGGAATTATGGATCCTGCTGGTGGCCTCAGCAGGGGGTTTCCCTCGTGATGCTGTGTGCAGCCTCTGGAGGCTGGGCAAGGAGGGTGTTCTCCCAGCTGAGGGACCATACTGGGAAAGCTGGGTCTGCTCTGGGAGTAACCTCTGGGTGCTGGGTTGTTGCCTGCAGGTGCAGTCTGCAGCCCTGGATGAGATGTTCCACCACAGAGAGGACTGTGCACAGAGGTACCACAAGGCTCTGCTGCTGATGGAGGGGCTCCTGAACATCATCACTGAACAGGGAGACATAGAAAACATCAGTAAATGTGAGTGCTCAGTGGCTTTTTTTTATCTTCGAACTAGAATGTGGGTTTTTTAGCTGCATGGATCAGACATTTCAGTTCCCAGCACCCTTTTTTTTTTCTATGGCTACATTTTGGTGGACATAGCAGAGATTTATTGGCTTGTTACAGCTCCTCATGGCCTGGCTTCCTGCTTTTCCAGCAGGAAAACTGCTACAAGTGCAGGTCCCTGTTCGGAGCCCTATTTTGGGAGCTTCCCATGCAGACGATTGCCAGTGCTTTGCTGGAACTTTTGATGTGTGAGAGAACCCGCTGAAGGAAGTGGTTTGGCAACAGCAGGAGCCTGGGTTTGGTTCCCAGCCGGAACCATCGCTCTGAGTGCACAGAGCCCTTGGGAGCTGGGGCTGCAGGGGCTGCCGGGCAGGGATGTCCGGTCGGCACAGCCAGGGCTCCTTCCAGCACAGGGCTGCTCTCCTGCCTGGTTCCCAGGCCTGGCTGAGAAAGCACCTCTGTCATCTCCCCCTGCAGGAGGAGGGCACAGTGGATGGGGGATAGCCGGGTTTGCCTGTAGGAGCAGCTTGGCTCAGCCTGGGCTCCACTGGTGCCATCCCAGCCCACCTGCAGCAGCCCCAGTGGTGCCCCTGTGGCTGCAGGGGGAGGCCACAGCTGGCAGCCCGTGTGTCCCTCCCCTCTGCTGCCCACACACCCCCTGCCTCCATCCTGGGATGGCATCCAGGGCGGCTCCAGCCTCCGTGGAGGGAGAGCGCTCGGATGGGTAATGAGAGGAGAGACTTCTGCCTCACAGGCAATCAGCCAGTTCATTATCACCAACTTCCACAGCTGACATGAGGCTCACTGAAGGAGAGCAAAGGGAAATGGGCAAGTGGTGTGTGGTACTGGAGGGCTAAGTGAGTCGGGAATACTAAGTAGTTCCTATTGTACTGTTTCCTACCAAACCTAAATTGCATCTTTTGATCCAGAGATACTGTTAATGCGTCTAACAGATTTCTTTTCCCACTTGTTATCCTGATATTCCCTGTTTTACCACTTGCTATTACCTGATATTACCTGTTTTGCCATGTTCCAGCTTCCTGACTGAGCTGTTCTCTGGTAGGGAGTCGTAGGTGTGCATTTCATTTTAGATCTCAGGTATAATGATTACCCATTTCTGAAACGTAAAATGATGAACCTAGAAACAGAGCAAGTGTTCACGTGAGAGACATGAATTCCACCACACATTTAGCTCCTGAGAGAGGCTTGGGCTCGGATGATGAGAACCCATTTCTCAGAGTAAGCCTTGGCAAATGGCACTGGAGACCCTGTCATGTTGCCTGCTGGCAAAAGCCGCTCCAGTAACTGGAAGTGAATAAATTGTTCCTGGCAGATGGTGGTTCTTTGTAACATCTTGATACCTCTGTCAGAGCTGCTGCCTCCCAGCTTTCACTGTTGGATCTCTTGGCTGTTCAACGCTTCGACCTGTCCCTTCCCAGCAGGATGTTTGTGGTCAGGTCTTCGCTGGCCTAATCGGTACCTGGTAGCGATTCTCAAAGTGCCGCTTAGATCTGCTGAAATTCTGATGCTTGTTTTTCCTTTCTTGTTCAATCTCCAGCATGGCTTGGTGGTGGTCTCTATATTGCCAGGAAGATAAGAGGCTGATTTCTGTTGTTGTTTCTTGCCCCCAGGTAAGCTGTGCATCGAGCGCAGGCTGTCGGCGCTGCTGTCAGGGTTCTGTGCCTGATTTCAGTGGTGTTTGTTCCTCACACACCTCGCCCCAGCTGATTGCTTTGTTCCCAACGGCCTGCTGCTGTGCTGGGAGACGATTCTGGCAGTAGGAGACCTGGAGGATGAACTGCTCACTGTTTTGCATTCGGACGTTTTGGGAAGTTGTTCCACAGACTCGGATTGCTTTGTGGGGACGTGGCGGCAGCAAGCACAAAGAATTCCCTGCCCGAGGGCCTGGGCGAAGACGCGGCCGATGTGGGAAGGTCTCCCCTCGTTGTCAGAGGGGATGAAGGATAGAAGTCTGCTTCTTCCCAGCACTTTGAAGGATAAGACTGCTGCCTATGCCTCTTGCTTAAGAACAGGGTATTCCAGTGCTGTGTCCATTGCGGGCAATGGATGTGCTCAAACTGCTGGCTTCAGTTCACGTTGGAGGGCGTCATTCAGAAATAAAGGCCAGTTTGTGTACTTCCCCCTTCCCAGCTGAGAGCCAGGCATCTTCGAGCTTCCTGGCAACTGGAGGCTCCCCTCCATTCTCTCCTTTGTCCCTTCTCATTGTGTTCATGCCTTGGAGTGCTTCCTGCATGGCAGAGAGGAGGGAGTCGGCTCCCCCTCGCCTGAGCGTCGCTGAAGCAGCTCCCACCTCCACAGACTTGCTGAGCGAGGCAGAGGATGTGCTGCTGCTGCCGGGGAGCTTGCAAATCCCGTGGCTGCTGTGCGGGCTCCCTCTGTGCCTGCCTGGATGGGCGACCGACACAGGGAAAGGGACTGTGCAGGACATGGCAGGATGACAGGAAGGGTGATGCTCCTGTGTTCGTAAGAAGCCAAAATGAATCCGTTCCTCCCTTGGTCCCCCAGCCCAGTGGGATCAATGTGAAAGACTCCTGGCTGCTGAGCTCGTCCCTACCAGGAGGAAGCACTGGCGCTGTCCTGCTTTCAGCTGTTGGCTCAATAACCCCTTCCTGGAGCCCCCCCCAGACTGAAAACACTAGCTTTGTGAATCAAAGGAGCACTTTACACACTATGGGAACTTGGAGAAGTTGACTTTGCATCACACAACAACCCAGGAACATCACGACTGTTAGGAATGCTGTTCTTTTATTCCTTTCCTCGCTTCCTGGTTGTTTTATTGCACTACGTGTGTGCGTATATTAATATGTATTCCTGAGAGTGAATATATATTGATATTGATATGGTTTGTGTGTAACTGTACGTATTTAACTGTACTGTATCTCGTGAGCGTGAGGCAAAGAGCACTGTAGAGTGTGCTGTTCCTCCTCCTCACCAGGCAAAGCTGACTTGCAGTCTGGCAGTACCAAGATTTGTTTTGTTTTTTTTTTTTTATTTAAATGTTCTTTTAAGGACAGTCGATACAAAGCTCCGTGCTTTTTAAGAGCTGAAGAACAGGCGTTAAGATCCCACACACTTACACTTGGAAATGCGTTTGTTTTTTTTTAAGAAGTTTTATTTGCTGCTTCGTCGTCGTCGTTGTTGTTGGGGTTTTTTTTATAAAGAAATCTCGTAGCGTTCAGTTTTATGTTCAGCATTTCTTTCAAGGAGACTCTGCAGCCAAATGAGACTGTGGGTGTGAGTGGCTCGAGTTCTGGTTGAGGCTTCGGGTGCTGTGAGCATGTGTGAGAGGAGAGCTGCCTGCCTCCCACCTGTCTGTGAGAGCATGAGTGTGTCGGACCTGAGTCGTGGCAGTATTTTGTTAGAGCTGGGCAGAAAAGGATTTTTGGAAGCAACTCGAAACCTCAGGCTTAGTTTTTGGGGATCTAAACAATATTTTTTGCACAGGTGGTTAGGTCCTCGTTGCTTTTTTTTTTTTCCCCTCTCCATGATGTTGGCACGTTGGTTGTGATACTTCACAAGGGTTTCAGGAGCAACTTCATCGGTTTTTGGAGCTGGCGCCGTGTTTGGCAACACGGGGTGTTCCTGTTCACAGAGCAGAAATGCCAGTAAAGAAATGTAAAAATATTTCCAATTGCAGCATGGGGTGTTTCTGTTCACAGAGCAGAAATGCCAGTAAAGCAATTTTAAAATATTTCCAGTTGCCCCGACCAGGGGAGTTTTAAGTGTAGCTTTCACAAACGCTTCAGAATTGGGCCGCTGTTACCCTGTACGTCCACAGCCTGACCCTTCTGTGGTTGTGCCTGGGAAAAAAAAAAAGAGAAAGGAAAGAAGACAAGACAAAACCAGCCAACCAACCCCACCCTCCCCAGCCTGTGGACAGAAACGCCGAGGAGACCCAGACTGCTGCTGAAAGGCTTTGGCCAGATCTGCCAAGGGCTGCGCTGCGGGCAGGAGCACCAGGAGGCAGCGCCCAGCCAGGACTGACTCTGCAATACCAACACCTGCTGCACCCCCAGCCCCTCCTGGCAAAGCCCCTGCCAGGGAAAGGGGATCCACATCCCGGGATCCGCGTCCCTGCCGCGCCCTCGTGACCCGCCTGTGTGGCAAGCTCAGCACTAACCTTCCAGCTGTACTCAATTACTTGAATGTATCCAAAATCGTCCACATTCAATGTATACAAGTATATATTGCTCCAAACAAACAAACAAAAAAAAAATAAAAAATAAAAAATTGTGGTTTACAGGCCTACAACCAATATATATGTATGTGTTTGTGTATATACATGCAAGGCTGTGTGTGTGTATGTGTGTGCATGGGTAGAGATACACACACAAACACAAACGTGTATATATATGTTTTCTCTCAATACTTGAAACTTAGCCACTGTGCTTGAATTAAAAAAAATAAAAAAATAAACAAAAAACCACAAAAAACCCACATAAAATAACCCCAAAAATAGGGGAGATAAAAAAAAAAAAAAAAAAAAAAAAAAAAAAAAAAAAAAAAAAAAAAAAAAAAAAAAAAAA